>NC_081407.1:976795946-977058446 GCF_030272615.1 Cryptomeria japonica
TGTGGCTCAAAAGTGTTGATTGTTGGTAAGGAGATAATTTTGTTTACCAGGAGCTCTCTGAATGCTAACTCTAATGATTTCCCTAGTGGTGTGTAAATGCGTTTTGGAAAGTTATTGTTGTTACCTCATGAATTTGTATTAGGTCCTCGATTGGTGTTATTGCTTTGGGTATTGTTGGTGTTGTTTGTGTTGAGTTGATCTTGATTGGTATTTGGTGCATAAGTGTTAGTGCCTTGGTTAGCACCTTTTGGATTCGTTGTAGCTTGAGGATTACCTGATAATGCTAGTACTGGTTGCTTGGATTTTGTATCATTTGATTCATTTCCGCCTTCATTTCTAGTGTTTTTGTTTTTGGTCCAGAACTTGGATTTGTCTAAGTTGTTGTTGTTTTTATTGTTGTAGTTTGATGAATTTGTTCCTTCTTTGAAAAATTTCAATGTTCCTTTCTTGACACATGCCTCCTCTACTTGGATACCATTTTAAATTAATTTGGCAAAAGATGGTATGCATTGTAGCTTGAGTATGTAACTCATCTCACTATTTAAGTTGTCGATGAAAATTTCCATTTTTTCTTTTTCGAGTACATCGCGAGGATATCTCGAAACCATATGTTGCCAACATTGAAGGAATACCATGAATGTTTCATTGTTTTTCTGCTTGGTGTTACAGACATCTAGCATAGTGATAGCATGTTGAATTTTCTAGGAATATTGAGTTATGAATTTGTTGACTAATTCATCAAACGATCTGACAGGAGGTGTGATTTTGGATAACCATTCCATTGTTTGTCCTCCCAAGCTTCTTGGGAATAACCTCATCAAATAGGTGTCATCATGAGCAAATTCAAGACTCATGGTACAAAATTCCCGAACATGATCGCAAGGATCACGTTTCCCATCATATTTGTCAAATTTGGGAATATCTGAGTTTGGGGGAAAAGGTACCATGTCTAACAGTCTATCAAAAGGATAAGGACAAATTTCATTTAAGGAATACCGTACTGTTGATCCTTGTTGCATGTCTTGCATTTGTCTTTGCAACATTTGCATTTGTTGTGTAAGAGCAACCAAGGGTGCATTCGTTTTCTGAGGGAAGAGTTCTTCTCTTCTATTGGTTCTAAACTGGTATGGCGTGTGTAGTGGTATGTTTTTCTCCAGGATTTTTTTCTCGGGTATATTCTGCTCTAGTATGATTTGCTTGCGTATGTTTTGCTCATTGTAACCTGGGTCTTCTTCTCTTTGTTGTTCTTGATAAGTGTAGAGGTTAAACCTCATTCTAAAGGTGTTGGAATCAAAGTCTTCTGGAATCCTAACTCCTTTGCTCGCAAGCATGAGTAGATATTTTTCTTTGTCAGCGTCTATGAGTCTTTCCATGAGTCTTTGGAATGAGGCACTTTCTTGGAATTCTTGAAGGAGTTCTTCAATGATCTCTGTATCTTTTAGATTTGGGAAGTTGAAAGGATTTGATAACCTTCGCTCCATGCTAAACTTTGTCTCTGTTTTCCTTTGTTTGTTTCATTGAGAGCGAGTAACAACGGGCATCTAGTAGAAGCTTTCTGTGACAAAAGGAACAAAATCTTCTTCGATGTTTTGTTCAGGAGTTAGTGGTTCAAATCATGGTGATGCAGAATGATCAACTCTGGAACTCTCCCTAAGGATTAAATCAACTCAAGGAGACACATCAAAGGATCCTCTACATGCTAGGTGATTCAAAACCAAACTCAACTTAACACACCCAACCAAGGATAACATCAAAATGGTTTGTTCCAACACCTCTATTGGTCTTAACACATCCCAAACACCATAAGACAAGGTTCTACACATGCCCCAAACTCAGACTCAAACTTATAAACCAAACTTGCTCTTCTAGGCTCTATTCCTTGTAGCCTCCAAATCGGGTATTTTCAACTTTTCTCCGAATCATCCCAAAACACTTGAAAAAAAAATTACATATTTAGATAACCTTTACCAGACCCTAAAACATATCCCAAAACCAGATATTACTCCTTTGGACCACCTGTACGGATCAACCTGCTGTTAGGCATGAATTTAGGCCTATTAGGCCACTTTTACAAAGCAAATACCTCAAGATCTTCACTCCTCAATCCCAAACCCAAAAATAGTCTTAGGAAATGATGCCAAACCAAGTATTTTCTAGGTTTTAGAGGCTGCCACACTCATTTACCCTTCCAAACACTAAATCCTCATTTTAGAGCCTATAAACTAAGGTTTTTCTCAAACTCAACTCTTCAATCACTTCCAAACCCAAACAAAGTTTGTCTCACCTTTAATTCAACATATCTACACACTTCCCATCATAAAAAGTGGCCCTCCTTAAGGTAGATCTCTCAAACCTTCACCATGGCACCATTCATGCACCCTGTCAACTTGTGTCTCAAAACCCCTAAGGTATCCTCCTTATGCATTCATGATCTCTCCTGCATTATCAGAGTTATAAACACATATAATACAATTCCTTGACCCATTCCACAAGAAACAGCAACCACATAAAGTGGAATGGGTCACATTTGCATTGTGACTCACAAAACTTCCTTAAAACAAACACCTACAACAGATTTTAGGACAGCAAATAGAAGTTGATCAAATCTGAACGTAAAACCTTCAATAATAGTATAAAATGATATTACAAACACTCCTCTACATTGACAAATCAATTTACAATTAAAAATGAAGCAAATAAGAAGAGTTTCAGACCACTAGAGTGCAGATTTTAACCAAAAAGTTCAGAAAAACTGTGATCTTTCATTAATAACCCATTGCCTTTACATTCCAATCTGTATTTTTGACCACCACCTCATTTTTTGGAGTATTAAAATCATTTATAAATCATTTACCTCTATGGGAACCAACAACCAACTCATAACTACCTCCTTAACCACTCATTAGGCATTTTTACATCTATTTTGTTGTCAAGTTGACATTGTTTAATCTTTTTGCACCTTGACTCTTATCTAGAAACTTAATTAGCCTAATTACATAAAATTGGTCTTATGAGACCTTATGGAACCCAAAATTCTCATTAAAATCCTATTCTACCCTTGAACCCCTTACATTGCTCATTTTTGACATTATTTTCCCCATATGCCAATATTGACAATTTATTACAAAATGACTCGATACATGAACAATATGACTTCAAATGGCATTATTAGCCATGATTACAATATAAAATGGTCAAATTTACCTTACATCTCAAATATCTCATAAATCTTCATTATGGCCTCATGGTGGCCAATATTGTCTTGGGTGCTCCTGCACCACATGGTATATTGTAAGTGATGCACTCTTCGGGAAAGAAAGCCGGATTGATCTTTCCTCCTTGATTTAGGTGTTGACTAAATGCTGATTTTTGACAGAATGATCTACTCCTTAATGGTTCCTTATCAAATTCATTGGTTTTGTTTTGAAGGTATAAGCGGATATGACGAAGCAATGTTCGATGAGATTTGAAGAGTTGGCGATTGATGTACAAAAATTTATTCCATTCATCAAGTTTCAGAGAACTGGGTTGTTGTTTCCTCAACTTAGTGTTATGATAAATACTCTTTCTTCTCAAAATATGAGGATTAGTCATGCTCAAGTGATCAATGGTTTCCTTGGATTTGTTTTGGATTTAGTTATCTTGTTTGGAAACACAAGTTTTACTTTATCAAATGAAGGTTTAGATGCCCCCTCACGACAAAGCGTGTCAAATGATGTGGAATAAGAGCTTTCCCGATATGGAAACTCGATTTGACAACTTGGAGTTTAAAACAAGTATGTTTTTGGATAGAAATCCCTTTTGATTGAAGGACCTGTTGATGCTTGTGATGAGGTTTCCTGATTTTGATAGGAGAAATGTGTTTTATCTTGCGACTAGTTTTCAGATTTTGACAACTTTATTTTATGGAGAACTTGCTTTGAGAATAGGTTTTGATACTCTGTTTTGATTCTCTGTTTGATGAAGTTCGGGCTGAGGAAGGAAAACTCCCTAAATGGTTTTCAATTTTTTCAAAAATAGCCTTTGTTTTGCCCCCTGTTTTATTAGTTTTTGCCACGCGCTAGGACAGAAACCTAATACGGTATAGAATTTCCTCAATGCACTAGAGAAAAGACCCTATGCGCTACGCTGCCCCCTGTGACGCGCTAACTAGTTTTCTTTGATTTTGTTTTGGTCTAAAAGTTTATGCACTAATATGGGCTGCTAATGCGCTAACTGTTGGTCTCTATGCGCTAAACTAATGCTTTAATACACCAAACTATTTGGAAAAGGTGCTACTTTAAACTGCTAGTTTTGGATTTCTATGAAGCACCAATGTTAAGGCTTAATGCGCTAAGGTGAAGGTCGAATGCGCTAAAGGATGGTTTCCATGTGCTAAGAAGTTTCTCTTATGCGCTAAACTGCCCTGATAGTTCGACTTGGTTGTTTTTGTGCAAATTTTGGAACGTTGTTTTTAGTTTTCAATGATGATGGATAATTTTTTGAAGTAACAACTGAAAGCACGACACAAAAGAAGAAACCATTTTTCTTATTCTAAACAATGAGTGTATGTTCTGCGAGGATGTGTTCAAATCCCCAATGTTTTAACAAGTTTAGATACAATAACATACAATTCAGTCAGACTCTTTATTCAAGGGTCATAAGTAATATCATAGCCCACTAGTCTCCATACTCCGTCAGCTTAAACAGCTGTGTCACCCCCTAGGGGGTGCCCCTTTTTTTGCCTTTTGCTAGAAATTAACTCAAAGTGAATTGCTTCACAATTGAGTAGTTATCTTGGGAGATATATCGTGAGCGATCTTGGAGGCAGATTCTTCCCCACCCTTGCACTATGATATTACAAATGTCTGGATACTGAACGACTCAAAGTTTCTATGCCAAAGTTCATAATCAAGCTTCCTGTTCGGTCTTTAGTGATAAACTCCCTTGGGAGGCTTCCCAACCTTTAGAAAAAAAGCTTTACGTATCTCAAGGATACTAGGGGAAGACTAATCGCTGAGAAAAACCATTGAAGGGACTTTCATCAACCTCCACTATTGATTATAGTGGGTTGGAACACTTGGCTTTAAAGTCGTTCCCCACTTAGGTCGTTCCCTTCACACTGGCCAAATAAAGGATTTAAGAGTTTTTCAACCCCTTGGGAAGGTAGGTCTGCTAAAGAATTTAATGCAATAAACACTGAAAGCGTAAGAGTGGTCTGGATTTTTGATCACCCAATTAAGGGGAGAGCATATTCCTTCCACTTTCGTAGCAAAGCAAACAAGTGTTATTTTTAACTCTTCATTGCAGTGATTTGTTAAAATCTATATGGAGATGTTGCTCCACAAAAAAATGGTGTTTATTTTATCCCTTCAAAGCAATGATTTTCTAATCTAGGAAAAGAACCTGGTCAACAAAGCAAAACTTTGATGTTTGGTCAACAAAAGAAATCGATCAAAAGGGGAAGATCTTCCCTCTTTAATTGTGAACAAAAATTTAAAGTGTGGTTCTTTTTCCTTGCAAAAATTTAAAATTGATTCTTTTATGCACCAAAGGATAGTGAGGTTCATTTTTTAAAGCTTTTTGTTTGCAGAAATGGAAAGATTGCCTTGTTCTTTTTAGGGCCCAAAGTGAAATTTTTTCTCCTAGAAAAAGCAAGAAAGATTGTTTTTGTGGTTCTTTTTAAAGCCCAAAATAAGGTGAGTTGAATTTTATCCAAAAAGAATTAAAAACTCTAAATTTTAACTAACTTAACTAAGTTAATTAAAATTTAAACTATTTGTAATTCTAAAAATAAAACTAAGCTCCACCTACAAGAAATTGTCAAAATCCTGCAAAATACCGATCAAAACATTTAGAAAAATCTTGGATTTTGTGGACTTCTACAAGTCTAAATTTAAGCTCGGTTACAATTTGATTTTTGTTTTATGTATGTGATGCGCTATAGAAAAGGTTGTATGCGCTACAAGATAACAGGGATGCGCTATCAGATAGACCCGATGCGTTGAAATGTTTTCCAAATGCGCTGCTCTGTTATGTTCCCACATCGAGACTTATAGGAAAAATGTTAAAAAGGCTATGCGCTAAGTGATGGTCTACATGTGCTAGGAAATGAATCCCACACATTAAACAGTGAGCCAGATGCACTATAATGTAAAGTAGATGCGTTAAGGGATGTTCCCTACGTGCTGATTCATGTTTCCCGCATACCTGCAAAAGTGGTTAGATTCAAAAACCGATTTGATTAATGGGGTAGAGCCCCATGGTGGGCACCAAAAATGTATGCGAGAAAAGTGGGGTGATGAAACTTAAAATGTGAAAATTATGTTCAAAGAGGCTTGTCCACACACCCACAGGACTTCTTGGTGCAAGTTATGGAGTCATGAAGAATGACTCAACTTCCCAAGGTAGGTTCTATTTCACAAGGTCCCTCAAGCCAATGCCTTTGCTCTCAGATCACTAAGCAAAGTGAATTAGGGATGACTAATGCAAGAACGAGGGATGCTTTTGATTGATTTTAACATGAATGCAACCTATTTATGCATGATTCTACAAATGAGTTAAACTAGATTATAAGATGACAAGGTTAATATAAATACTATCCTAACATGATATACTAGTTAATGATTTAAGCTAATGATAAAGGAAATATTCTAAAATGCTATATTAGATTAATTCCTATTGCAAAGAGAGGCTACATGTATTGATAAAATTGAGCATAAATGAGATACTAAAAGCTTGGATGATCTTTGAAATGGAGGAAGGAGAGCTCTATTTATAGTGAAAATAGGGCAATGGAGGGTCAAGACTGGAGGAGCTATCAAGGGTCAGGATTGAAAGTTATCAATCCATGTTTGCAATTTTCACCAATGAAATGGTTGCAATTGTCAACATAAGACTGCTTGAGAGGAGAGGTAGGAAGCAATAAATGCTTGAGGGGACATGATGGTTACCCTAGGGGGTTGGGTCAGGGTTAGGTTAATGGATATTCCTTTTATCCAAGGGATAAATGAATGTGTAAGGGTTAAATGGCTACCTTAGTCAAAGAAATAAATGATTTGAAGAGACCCATGAGTCAAAAGGATGGTTAAGTTAGAAGAAAGTCTCTAACCAAAGGTAAAAGGCGAGTTAACCATAAATGGTTATGTAAGAGCCTTTAATGGTTTGGAAGACTTTAGAGGTTAACCATTTGAAGACATAAAGCCTTTAATGGTTATTGAAGACTTTGGAGGTTTTTGAGAAGTGACTTCCTTTTATTTAGGAATGTGACAATGATTAGGATAGGATTAGGCTAATTAGAAGGAGTTAGAAGAATCTAGAAGGGATTTAGACATGCAAGTGGATTTTGTAGGAGAATGCAAGTGGGAGGAATTTTGGGATTTTCAATTAAAATAAAATCATTTATTTCAATTAAATGGTGTAATTTGCATTTGGATAAATATTTAAATAAATATTAATTTATTTAAATGTGAATGCGAATTTTGGATTTAAAAAAATCTTAATTTATTTACATGAGAAAAAGGAAGATAAAGCTTTAAATGCTTGAAGACTTTGAGGGAAACCATTAAAGGCTTAAGAAGACTCTAGAAACAAGCCATTAAGTTTGAAGACTTTAAGGGAAACCATTAAAGGCTTAAGAAGACTCTGGAAGGAAGCTATTAAGTTTGAAGACTTTGAGGGAAACCATTAAACGTTTCAAGTGGGTGAGGATGAATAGGATTTTAAATAAATAATAGTTGTGCAACTTGCATTTGTAGGAAAATACAAGTGGGTGGACGATAAAGGATTAATTAAAATAAATTGCTTTATTTCAATTTGGTTGCAAGTTGGAGATTTAAATAAATTAGATTTATTTAATTGGGGTAAACTATTTAATTAAATATAAATTTAATTAAAAGTAGAGAGAAGGGGTTTAATTAAATAAAATGATTTATTCAATCAAATGATATAAAGGGCTTAAGTGAATTTAAATAAATAAATTGAATAATTTATTTAATTAAATAGAAGAATGTGGTGATTTAATTAAACTAGATTTAACTAAAATAAAGGAATGAGAATAAAATGAACATTAAATATTCATTTAGGAATATGGTCATTTTTATACGTCTACACATACAATACTCCTCATAGTCTTATAGTTCTTCTCCCCCTTTGACAACAATGCCAAAGTGAAAGTAAAACATGCAATGTCAAACTTCTCTTGTTTAGCATCAACCTGCTGATGCTCCCCCTGTGGAATAACTCCCCTCTACACCAATCATGTTGTAAAATTCTGCAAGTAGCTCCGAGACTGATGTATTCCTTCGTCATGCTCAATTGACCTCATGAAGGGGTACAACCCCTAGCTGACTTTTAAGATACTCAAAAGTAGTCTTAGGCAAAGGTTTAGTAAAGATATTTGCAAGCTTCTCCTTGGTAGAAACATGCTCCAATATCACATCTTTATTATGCACTTTTTCTCTCAAGAAATCATTCTTCAATTCAATATGCTTGGTCCTAGCATGCATGACCAAGTTCTTTGAAATATTTATGGCAGTGGTGTTGTCGCATAAGATCTTTACCGGTTCAGAAAACTTCAACTTGAATCCTTCCAAAATGCGTTTCATCTAGATAGCCTGGGTACAATTCATATATTCTACAACATACTCAGCTTCAGCAATAGACTGAGATATGCAACTCTACTTCTTGCTACTCCAAGATACAAGCCTTCCTCCAAAAAAGAAAGCTCCATTGATTGTGCTTTTTCTATCATAAACATTACCTACCCAATCTGCATCTGTATACACCTTCAAATCAAAGTTACCTACATATGGATACCACAAACCATAGTCAATAGTACCTTTCAAATATCTGAATATTCTCTTGGTTGCTATTAGGTGTGTTTCTTTTGGATTCTTCTGAAATCTTGTAACTAGACCAACTACATGAGCTATATCCGGTCTGTTGTGAACAACATAGTGCAACTTCCCTATCATTTACCTATACTCCTTTTCATCAACAAACTTGCCTTCATCTTCCTTAGATAGTTTACAACCTGTAACCATTGGTGTCCCAACTGGTTTATAGTCACTCATACCAAATTTCTTTAACACCTCTTTCACATACTTAGACTGTGTGATGGAAATACCACTCTTCATCTGTTGAATTTGCAAGCTTATGAATTTTTTTATTTCTCCCACTAGAGACATTTCAAACTCATTTTTCATTTCATTTGCAAAGTCATTGCTCATGTCATCATTTCCTCCAAATATAATATCATCTACAAACACTACACTCACTAGTATCTTATCTTTTTCAGATTTGAGATATATGTTGCTATCTTCATTGGTTCTCTGAAAACCTATCTTCTTTAGGTGTGAATGTAGCCTCTCATACCATGCTCTCGGTGCTTTCTTTAAACCATGTAGTGCTTTGTGTAGTTTACATACGATATGTCTATCATCAGTCAAAGCATAACCATCAGGTTACTCAATGTACACTTCTTTTTCTAGTATTCCATTAAAAAATGTCGACTTCACATCCATTTGATATACTTTGAAACCCTTATGTGTTGCAAATGCAAGTAAAGTCCTAATACCTTCAAGTCTAGCAACTAGTGCAAAATTCCCACCATACTCTTCTCCTTCTTCCTGTGCATAACCTTTGCAAACCAATCTAGCCTTGTTTTGGACTACTACTCCATCTTCATTTAGCTTGTTTTTGAACACCCATTTAGTACCTATCACATTCTTGTTCATCGGTCTGGGTACTAGGGTCCATGTGTTGTTCTTCTCAGTTTGATCTATCTCCTCCTCCATAGCTTTGATCCAATGATCATCACCAAATGCTTCATTGGCAGTTCTAGGCTCAATAGTGGAGATCATGCAAGAATTCTCTCTGATTCTTCTTCTGGTTAGCACTCCAACATTTTTATCTCCAATATTCTGGTTAGGATTATGATTGAGTCTCACATACCTTGGAATAATATGATCATTATCTTCAGGTTCTTTTTCATTATCATCATCAGATTCTAATTCAACCTGTTCTGGTTGGACTAGCACATCAACATTCTCTTTACCAGTTTCAAGTTTCACCGGTTCTAGCTCCAAAAATAGAATGCAAGGATCTTCTTCCTTTTTCTCCACATTGGCTTCCCTTGTGACTTCAGGATTCTCATCCACTCGAGCATCATCTCTTTCAATGATTCCCCAAGTTCGGTTGTTGTAACATTTATAAGCCTTACTCTTGGTGGAGTAACCAAAAAATATGCCTTCATCACTCTTAGCCTCAAACTTGCTGACATAGTCACCTCTCTTAATAAAACATTTACTACCAAATATCTTAAAATAACTGACATTAGGTGATCTACCATACTAGTATTCATAAGGAGTCTTGTCCTTACCTCTTTTTACCAGTATGTGGTTCATAGTGTAGACAGTTGTACTGACAACTTCTCTCCAGAATTTTTTTGCTACACCTCCTTGAATCAACATCATTCTAGTAGCTTCAATAAATGACCTGTTGTTCCTCTCTACAATACCATTCTTTTGTGGTGTCCTCGGTGCAAAAAGTTGCCTTTTGATGCCATTTTCTTCACAATACCTAGTGATTCCTCATAAGTAAATTCACCGCTTTGATCTGTCCTCAGACACTTTAACTTCATGCCACTTTCCTTTTCTGTTAAGGCCTAAATGCCTTGAACTTACCAAAAGCTTCTAACTTTTCCTTCAGGAATTTGACCCACATCATTCTTGAATAATCATCAGTGAAGATCATAAAATATCTATCACCTTGAATGTTTTTAGTCCTTATGGGTCCACAAAGATCTGAATGAACCAAATCTAACAAGTGTTCTACAGAGAAGGACTTTCTCTTGAAAGTTGAGGTTGTCATTTTTCGCAACTGACATTCCTTACATAGAGCATTTATTAGTTTGTCCAATTATGGAAAACCTCTCACACACTGGACTTACTCACTTTAACAATGTTATCAAAATTTATATGACAAAATCTCCTATGCCAAAGCCAACTATCATCTATTTTAGCAATTAAACAATTATTGACTTTAGGATTCAGGTGAAATAGGTTACCTTTAGTCTATTTTCTGGTTGTAATCAGTTCACCTTTGCTCTCGTAGATTTTGCACATACCATTCTTAAACTCCAATGGATAACCTTTCTCATTGAGTTGAGCAACACTCAAAATATTGTTCTTTAATCCTTCAACCTAGTAGACATCATCTGCACTGCTCTTTCCATTAAGAGAAATAGTTCCCTTACCTTTTACCATGTAGGGTGAGTCATTACCGAATCTCACAACTCCTCCATCAAATTCCTCCAGAGAAAGAAATTTGGTTCGGTCACCGGTCATATGGTGTGAACAACCACTATGAATGATCCAATCATTAGAACTATCCATGCGAGAAACTAATGCCTTCTGATCAGATATATCCTCTTTGGTGGCAACAAAGACAATGTCTTCATTAGCATCACCCTCAGATTCCTCATCAGTGATACCACCATCAATGGCAATAAGACAATCTCTTTTGCCTTTCCCTTTGTACTTCTTGAACTTGTCACCATTAGGATAGTTAGCTACAATGTGTCCAATCTTATTACAAGCAAAGCATTTCATAGGTAGTTTACCTCTATACTTACCTGTAACTCTAGGCAAATGCTTAGCCAATAATGCCTCTATCTCAAAAAGGTTGTTTTCATCATCAGCATCTCTGCTGGATCTAGATTCATAACAGTGACTGACATCTCTACTTTTTCTCACAGATGGATTAGAAAATGAAGCTCTAAATGAAGACTCAGATTTCTGAGCACTACCTTCATAACCATTTAAGTCAGAAAAAGTAAGCTTACCAATTATGGAATCCAGAGTTACCTTAGTTTTATCAATTGACTTTAGCTCCTGAATGGCTGCAACTTAGATAGCATAGACCGGTAGCAGGGTCCTCAACACCTTGCTAATCATTGTGGCATCTTCAACTTTACCATCAACACTCTTAATCTCACTGACTATCTCTTTTATCCTCTGACCATACTGTTGTATATTTTCACCTTCATCCATCCGCATGTCATTGAATTTTCCTCCTAGACTCTCTTCTTTAGCGATATTCACATGCTCATCACCGCTGTAGATTTCTTCAAGTTTCTTCCATACCTCAAAAGCAGTTTCTAGACCATGGACATCAACATATTTTGCATCAAACAAAGAACTGATAATAGCTTCTAGAGCTTGATTGTTTTCTTGTTGCTCTTTCTTCTGATCATCAGTCATAGTCCCACTAGGTGCAACATATTGATTAACATGTTCCTAGTATTGACTTCCAAGACTCTTGATATAAATTTTCATTCTATCACTCCATATCCTGTAGTTTTCTCTGTTATACTTCAAACCTTCCTTCTTCATCATGATCTATAAGATCTTTACCTCAAGCTATAAGGCTTAGACCTCAGAGGACCTGAAATGCTCTGATACCAATTGATGGTATTATGAAAGAATAAGGATACAGTCAACTACTGAGAGGGGGGGGGGGGGTGTGAATGAGTAGATAGAAAACTTGATACACTTTCACCAAACTTAAAGTCAACCTCTCAAGACAAACATTAAACTGTCTGGTTTCATCACTGAACTTTAAACACAATAATACTGACAAGATAAACCGGTTTACTATTATAACAGATAATAGTAAAACAATTTCAAACTTACAAAACCTTTTATCTTGATTACTCAAATACTTTACTTGATAGTAGTTAAAACATGTTTCAGTTTGCTGCCGGTTGTCATAACAAATCAAAGTGGATTTAGCAGTTAAGCAATTCAACAATAAACATAACCACAAAAACATTCACCACTTGACACAATATTTTTTGACTTGGAAACCCAAATGGGAAAAACCACGGTGGGGATGAATACCCACAAGTATTTTGAACTCTTTTGAAGTTCACATTGTTAGGAGCTTTAGCCTATTAAAGCTTTACAAAAAGTCCTATTAAGAACATATCTTGTTAGGGACCACCCGGTTAAGGGATTGACTATAATGCCCTATTAAAATCAATACCCTATAAGGAGTAACCTCAGTGGAGGATTTAGAATCCAAGCTAATGGATCACTTGGTTAGAGGATTTGAATAAAGAAGCTTGTTAGAGCTTACCCGGTTACGGGATTTAACTATTGTAATTGTTAGAAAAAAATAGGGGTTTGTTGATCTGTTTGAATAGAACTACACTTGTTCAGATCCTTTTCATACTCCCAACTGCCATTACACATATTGCAGATACATTATCATGTTTGACAACCACTCTCTCACTCTCAACTACAACTTTTCCAACCCATAAACAAAACAACTCATCAACCTTATAAACAAATCATTAGGTCGGTAACACATCACAAACCTAAATATCTCATAGAAATTACTAACAAGTTGGTTCAAGTATGACCGTTGGATTACATAGAAAATAACATAGAAATCAATGCACATCACTCAAGATATTCTTGATTGCTCCTTGATTACCGCTTCATCAAACTCTGTAACTCATCACACGGTTTGCATTAGATGCAATGAACTTTCTCATTCCCAAGACAAAAACTGTTGTCTCTACATGCTAAGAAACATTTAAAACATTCATCAATCAACATGCATACGTGTCATAATATTTGTCGTTCACCATTGATCATAATCTACTTCAACTCCATCGGTTAGGGTTTGGACATCTTCTACAGGTAGGGTTACTGGTTCAATTCTCCAAAACATAAGTAATACCGGTTTCCAATACAAACTCCTCCTACCAATTGCATTACCCTTTGCTAGCTCCTTCTACCGGTTTGCAATACAACATATAACATTAATAGCATAACAACATCATAAGCTGATATCTTAACATTATAACTAGTTTATTGACATCAATGACAACATAACATATTATTAATGCAATCTTCAAGCAAAATGCCAACAATCACCAACTAATACCAACACTAAGGTTTGAATATTATCTGTTTATATGAATTTGTTATGTTTTCTTACTACTTTCATTGTGTCACTCTTGCTGCATAAGTCAGTTGACTCTTTTGAGGGTTTTCACCGGTTATGGCTACATCAATTGGTATCAGAGCTAGTTATGGATTGGCTAGGGAAAGAATCGTCTGAGACATTCCTTGAGGTAGAAAGATCTCCAATTGGAGGTAGGCTATGTGGGTGTTCAATAGATCGTCAAGGGGAGGCAATTGAAACTGGTAGTCAGATTGTCTAGTTGAGGCAGTTCTTTGAAGTGGAAGGAGAGATATCACCAAGGAGAACGAACCCTCAAAGGGTAGAATAGATGATGGAAGACTTCAAGAATGAAGTGAGGAATGAAATCCATAATGCTTTGTCTTGTTTGCGAGGAAACCTTGACTTTGAGGATGAGTATGAGGAAGCTGATGAAGAGATTTAGGAAGTTGAAGGATCACAAGATGAGAGAGAGGAAAGATTCCTAAGGGCAGTGGCACAAGAAAGTAAAGTGCATAAAGTTGAGGTTTCTAACTTTTCTAGAATGTTGAACCTGAAGGATCTGATCGATTGGATCAGAGAGTTGGAGGACTACTTTGAGTTTGAGAATGTCAAGGACCCGTAAAGAGTCAGGTTCGCTTAGACCAAATTGAAAGGGAATGTTGCCTTATGGTGGAAAGAATTGAAGAAAGTTAGAGTGGAGAATGGTGAATTGAAGATCACCTAGTGGAGATAGATGGTTGCAAGGTTGAAGACCAAGTTCATACCGAGAGACAATGAATTGGAGTTGTTCAAGAAGTTGCAAAACTTGAAACAAAGAAACATGACTTTGAAGGAATATAGTGAGGAATTATACAAGGTGGTAATCAGATCTGGACATAGAGAGATGGACAAAGAAAATGTGGAAAGGTACATCAATGGAGATGAGTATGTTGAAGAATCTTACTAGTATGCTTTGAAGGCTGAGGAGAAGGTGAGAAGAAGACAACCGAATAAGGGAAAGGAGAAATTCAAGATGAATGATAGTATGAAGAAACTGGTTGAAGAAGAGGAGTAAGAACCTAAGTGGAGTGAAGAACTGAAACAAAAGACACCAAGGAAGGGTAGCAGCAGTACCGGTAGAGAATTGCTTGGAAAATGTTTCAAGAGTGGAGAAACCAGACATAGATCCTATGCATGTAAGCAATGAATGACAAGAAGTTGTGTGGCAAGTGAAGAACCATATGGTACCGGATCTGACTGTGCATCAAAGCAAGGAAAATCCCTTATGTTCAGAAGAAAGGATACCAAATTTTCTCAAAGGAAGAGTCTTTTCCAGACTATATGCAAATCAAGTGGTAAGTGTTGCAAGGTCATTGTAGATCACAGAAGTATTGATAATTTAGTATCTGAGGAGATAGTTGAGAAGATTGGGTTGAAGAGGCTTGAGAATCCTTGTCCTTATGAGGTATGTTGGTTACAAGATGATCATAAGGTATAGATAAAGGAGTAGTGTTGGGTGAGTTTCAATATTGGGCCTTTTAGAGATGAAGTTTTATATGATATTGTGTCAATGAATGTTTGTCATGTCTTATTGGGAAAACCTTGGCAGTATGATAGATGAGCTATTTATGACTGTAGAAGGAACCTGTTACTATTGAAAAGGATGGGAATAAGTTCACATTGATTTATTTGAAGAAGAAAGAGAAGGAGGTGAAGAATATGAGTCTAGAGAAAAGTTGCAGGAAATTGGTGGCAGAGGTTATATCGAAAGGTTTGAAGGAACCGATAGTAGAGGTTATACCGGAAGGTTTGACAAAACTGGTTGCAGAGGTTATACCTATTGGGACCTATAAAAAAATTGAGATATTGAGTGGCCCATTTTAAATTTTTGCTCTGCACTTTCTAATGGCACTTGATGAATCTGTTATCACTATTTCAAATATGTTGAAAATCTTGCCTTTTAGTTGTTGGAGTTTGTCGAAATTCAGAATTTGACCTTTGCCTGCGAGTTTGTGGTTCTGAGGGTTTAGGTTTTTTTATTTTTCATGAAAACATTCAAAAAAATAAAACCTTTGTAGCACATTATTGTAATTCATATTGAACTTGAACCCTTGAACCTTTTTGGTTCAAGGTTCAATCATTTCTCTTGCGTGAGTCATGACTTTGTAATATTTTTAATTAAGCAAGTGAGAATGTGTTATGTCTATTTTGAACCATTTGCAAATCGGTTCAAGGTTCGAAATGTCCCTTTCTTTTTATCCAAAGTCTTTGCTTGTTATTTTTCCACTTAAGTGGAAGGGTCTGTGCATCATCAAGAGGGGCCCCCTTCTAAGTCTAGGCTTGGGCGGGTTCTGATAAATTTTAATTTTTGCCTAAGTCTTATGTCTTTTTCCTATGTATCTGTCGGGCTTCCTGAAGATCGAGTAGGTTCTTGTTGATCTCATGGTTGTCGCTATACCGCAACCCAAAAGTGTTCGATGGTTATTCGTCGCGACATGGTGACTAAGTGGTGGGACCCGTGAGAAAGGTGCGAAGTGCAGAAAGTCCAAAAAGATCGGAAGTCAGGTTTTTAGACTATCCCGATGACCCGATGGAAAGGCCCAGACATGATCCATTTATCCCACATTGGCCATGGGGAGGAGCATTTTTGTATTTAAAGGAAAAGCCCCACACATATTAAGTGTCAAAGCTTATCGGCTTTTGGCAAGGTGGAAGCTCGGCCCAGTGGGGCCCCCGCCCTTGCTCGCATCTCAAAGCACCCAAAATTTTGTTGTAAAAGGGAAAGTTAAATAGCGAGTAGGTTGAATGAAGATCCATGACCATCGCTATACCGCCATGTGAAGGTGATTGACTATTAATGGCTGCAACTTGGTGACTAATGAGCTGGCAGAGAAGTGGCAGACACCTGGTGACACTGTGGCATAGGATGTAGCCGCTCAGAGGGGTTAAGGGCCGAGTAGATCAACAAAGATCAATGGTGATCAAGATGGATCCAAGGGCTGTCGCTATGTCACAACGTAAAAATGCTCACCAGATATCGCCTATGACTTGGTGACAAACCACTAGTGGTGAAACATGGCTGATAGTTAATGCAAGCGGATAAGGTAGGTGGTTCATTCTGCCAGTTAGTGGGGGTTGTGCTAAGGTGTCAGAGTGGAGAGCCCAAAATGAATACCCTCACGACAGGTGGCACCCAGTTGTAAACTTTGGAGCCAATCAAAGGGTGCCACGTGGCAAACAGGTGTCATATCATGAAGGTGTATATCGAGCAGACCATAGCTTCGATGGATCATTGAAGGGACTCACCAAGGACATCAGTTTCATCAACATGAAAGGTGTGGATGAAACTAGGGTTTCGATAAGACTTGAAAATGGATAGCTGAAGAGGAAGTTTCATCGAAAGAATGATGTCGAACAAACCAAAGGAAGTGGTGGGTCCGGTGGAGCTGACGTGGCAGATGAGGCCGCACTCAGATGGATCAGGTGGCGACCCAGAGGTTGATGCATGGAAGACCTGACAGATAGGTGGTGCGTTGACATATCTCATAAATGAATCAAGGAGTGTCATGTGGTGACATGCGATGAAAGGAAGCAGATCTGCCAAGGTTAACGGTCGGGCAGATCGGGGAAGATCAGACGGTAATGCAAAAGATCCGACGGTGGTCGCTATACTGTGATGAAAAGATGCCCGTTGAGTTATCATCGTGACTTGGCAACAAAGCACGCACGTTATAAGGAAGGTGACCCAGGTGTTAAGAATTGAGCAGCTTGAGGTAAGATCTACGACCATCGCTATACTGCCATGTGAAAGTGCCCGATGGTTATCACTCGTGACTGAATAGGTGGCAGTTGAGGTGGCAGTCTAGATGGGCTCAGGAAGAAGCTGGACATGCCACATAGCAGAAGTATAAAATGAATCAAGGTGGGCCCAAGTTTGGTGGAAAGTCTAAGGTGGCGGGTAGATGGATCCAAAGGCAAGTCAGGATGTGACACATGTCGGGCCTGCCAGAAGAGAAAGTGATAGAGGGAACCACTCAGGCGAGGTAAAGGTCGAACAAGTCAAGGCAGATCAACAGTGATCCGAACAAGTCAAGGCAGTTCAATGGCTAATAGTTGCAACTTGGAGACCAAGTGGTGGGGCCCGATAAAGAAGGAGAGTAGTTCAAAGGAAATAAAAGGAACAAGCAAGTCCAAGGAAGAAACAAAGAGCTTCATTCTGACGGTGAATCTAGGCAGTGCTGAGGTGGTCGGATAAGGACCCCAGAAACAATCCAGAGGTGCCACATGGAGGAGATGCATGGCAGAGATCTGCGTGGGAATTTCAAAGATTTAAAATATAATTCTGACTATGGTGAAAAGGCAGAAAATTAAACGACCGACCTGCAGAGGGATTAATGCGCCTAAGGGATTGCTTTTTGCCTGATATATAAGTGTTATATATCATTGGAAAGCTCTTAATCCAAGGAATCTAATTCTATAGTCAAGTGTAACCCACGACAAGTATTTTTGAGGTATTTGCCTCAGGATCTCAGATTGGATTTTTCTGTCAGAAAGATTGGATGTTCTACAGGCCAAGTTGTGCGAAACAGTTAATGCTGAAAGCTGGGGTAGTTGCCATTGTTAGAGAATGAAATCTATTTTTTTCCTCCTTGCCTTCTTATTCAAGGGTCTTCTCATTTTGTAGGGGTTCCATATTTTTTGTGAGCAAGGCTCCTGAATCTTGGTTTCCAATTCTGAACTTTTTTCAAAATTTGTAATACAATGTCCCTTTTCGAGTAATAGAGTATTTTCTTGTTGTAGATGTTTTCTATTGCAGGTCACATATATGTAAGGCATATATATAGTTTATTGGATTGTCTCTAGGCCTTCTCTTATTTTCAATGAATCCAGTCTTCAAGGGAGTTTGGGTTTGTCCTCTCAAAGTGGGAGTGTAATGGGTATTCTTAGGTACTCTTCAAGGAAGAGTTTAAATTCTATGAATAATCATTTTGGATTCATTATAGTGTCTGTATATGTATGATCCTCTATTTGAGTTTAGAATGTATTAATGTCAGGCATTAATATAGGGATATCTTTCTCAATAAATTGGATTTGCAATAGAATTTTTCATTTGCAGATGGATGTATGACTCCATGCAGTTGGATAAGGCACTGGTCCTGCAGATTTTGGGGATTCTGAGAGATTTTAAAATCAAATATCCTTTTATTTTATGTTTATAGGTTTAGTTTGTTCCACCTATCTCATGCTCCAATCTTGTTGAGATGTCAATGTAGATTTAGCCCATCTGCAGTAACCTCCTTGTTGTTAAGCCTTTTGAGATTCATCTGCTTTTATGGATGCCATATATCTGTGACTGGTTGTATTTTGTGCTTCAAAGGGTGTCCCCCCTAGGTCTAGGAGAACCTGAAGTGTAGGAGGATCATTAGAATCCTATGTTATGTTGTCCGAGCCCTGAAGCTTTTCATTGATTGAGATTGACTATTTCATAGATAGATTGTAGGTGAACTTGGGTATCTCTTTTTTAGAACAACAAAATGGTGACTCTGCTGGGGAATAAGAGTGTCTTGTAATTGTATTTTTAGTAAGGTTGAGTGAAGTTGTATTCACCTTGTTGATTCCAGACAAACCCACGAGTTTGGCTAGTATTCATTTGGGGAAGAGTCTTAGAAGTTTAGAAATCTGAAAGTTATTTTCAGATTCGAAAGTATGTGTCCTGGAGATTTTGTTGCTGAGAAATTAAAAAAATAATATTATGTGACTCTGATGTGTGAGACCCAGAAATCTGAAATTGTTTTAGAGTGAAGATCAGTGGTTAAATTTTATTCCTCTTCAGGGAGGTGGCGACTCTGTAAGAACGAACCTGAGATTTTGAGAAGTACTACAAATTTTTAGTCAGAAGTAAAGTGAACAACAACAACAAATATACCCAGGTATTTCCCATTCATGAGATAACTTTTGTTCCTTAGAAGGTGAAGCAAGTCACCAGGAAAAGGAGTATTGGTTCTAAGGTTATATACTTCTTGTTTTGAAAAAATTTCATTCAGAAATATGGTGAGAAGTATGTCTAGTTATGAAGTTAATGATTGCATATGTTTTGAAAAGAGAGTAAAACAGTAAGATGCATTGTCATGGTAATGGTTCAATAGTTGTTTCAAATTTGATGGATCTAGATGTGGTTCCTAGTGTTGGCATTATGTGAACCAGTGTGTGGACATAATGACATTGTATGTTGTCATTGATGTCAATATGTTGAAGCGGTATGAATTGGCATATGTGAGAACCGATATAACACTATGAACCGACATTTGTGCCAAAGTGATGCGGTATACTTGTTCAAGGTGAATTGGCATATGGTTATGGGAACCGACACATGGAAGCATTGTATGACTACCGGTTGGTAGTCTCAACTTCAAGGTTTCCGGTTGAAGTGCTTCAAGCCTGTATGGCTCAATCAGTGATCTTTGTGTGATGAGTAAGCAGTATAAAAAAGAACAGACCATGTTGCCATGTCAGCCTTGTGCGCGTGAAGGATCTTGCATGAAGAAGACTATCCCTATCTACCTTAGGAATGTGCAAAGTTTATAAATGATGAAAATATGTGATGGATTATCAGCCACCATGAAATTGGTGGATAATGAATGATGGAGAATGTCTTGATATTTATTCAAGATTTGCTGCATTTAATATAGTATGATCAACGGTCAGGATTGAATTGTTTGAATTCCTTAACCTAACAGGTCTAGGGTTTAGGGTTTATGCTACCGACCTGTCTATTGTCCTATAAGGTTGATGTTGTGATTCTTTCAAAGGTTGTTGGTAAAAGCTGTGTGTGAGTATCCAAGAGAAGGGATACGAGATCCTTGCCAGACCAGAGGAGAGAAGTGATACCTGCAGAGTGTAAGTGCAGAAGGTGAAGAGGAGCTTAAGCGGATTTGCATTGGCATTGAGTGTTGTTAACAGATCATTGTAATACCTATTGATCTCTAACCACCTCAACAGTTGGAAAATCCCCTAACAAGGTAGCCTTAACCGACTTGCTGTAAATCCCTTAACAGGGTAACTCAAAGTTATTGAGATCTGGAAAGCTAGAGAGCTCTAGAAATCCTTTAGCTATTGATTTCTTGAAATCCTCTAACAAGGTACCCTTAACAGGGTTTAACCCTTAACCGAGTATTGTAGTCATCCCTTAACCGAGTGATCTCTAACAGGATCGGTTCCTAGCAGAACCTTTTGTAATGTCTTTAACCAGACAAGGCTTCTAACAAAGCGGACTTCCAAAGAGTTCAACAACAAGCTTGTGGGTATTCATCCCCACCGTGGTTTTTCCCAGTTGGGTTTCCACATGAAAAATATGTGTCATATGTGATGCTTTTATCTTGTGATGCTTTGTTATTGCCTATTAAGCATATGATGGTTCTGTGTTTTATGCCTATCAATAAAACATTTTGAACTAGCTATTGTGAAGATATGATGATAGATTACCTGTTCATGCATAAGGGTGAAATGGTAGTGTAGTTTTGAGTTGAGTGGAAAACTCAGTGAGTAATCGGTTTATGATTGTTTTAGTTGTTCTGAGTTTTACCTGTTGCACTCTGTTTCAAACCGGTGTCACTATTTGCCAGTCATTTGGAGTAATTGTTGCTGAACTGGTTTAGGTCTGTATTTTGTCTGTACTGATTCACCCCCCCCTCTCAGTACCGGTTTGGTACTATTCGTTCATCATTGAGTTATCACCTAGATCTCCAAATCCTTTGTCAAATTTGAAAGAAATTGATAAGGAGATTGAAATACATCTTCAAAAGATCCAAGAAAAGTGCATCTTATTTTTTAGAAGGAAAGTAGGGAAGAGAAAGGTAGAATCATCATATGTTTTTTTATGAAAGATTTATTGCTGCATTAAATGAGCTTCCAATTGATGTTAGACCCCATGAGTCAGTTTGGATTGAATTATTTTTAGAGCTTGATGAGTCTGACTCAGTTAATTGGTCTACAACCTTGAGGGAAGAAAGTGTTTCCAGTATTAAAGAATGGATAGATGAGATTGAAATGATTAAATCTAAAAATATACACAAGATTGAGTATAGTGATGGAGATGAATCCGTGAATGGAGATATCTCTTATGATGCTGAAGATGATTCTTACTCTCAGCATGACAGTGCAGATGTGTATTCAGAGCAAGAAGAAAATTGTGAGAGCATAAGTTATTGTTCAAATAGTCATGAGCCTGTTGAGGTTTCAGATTTGAATAATATAGATCACCTTACTGTTAATATCAATCCACAAAGTGCTTGCAACCAAGGTTATGAAACTATGTTGCAACATATAGAAACACTTTATGATCAACATGATAAAGGTCATGATATAGATGCAAGTTGTTGTAATGACAAAAAAAATGTGCATGAAGACATGAGCACTGCAGATTTAATGCATGCATCAGATTGGGACAATGTTTACAACACAGAAGATGAAGCCAAGGAAAATGAAAATGAAGGAGAAGGTTCACTAAGTAGTGAACAAATCTCATAACTCTTAGCTGCTGATCTTAAAAACTATACATGCAGAAATGTTCCCAATCTCTCATACCCAATCAATATATGTTTTGATACTGATGATGTTCTTGAAGGTGTGAGGTATGATACATATGATATTTGTTTCCCTACATTTGATTTGAATAATGGATAAGATGAAAATGCATATAAGGTTGATAAATGTGATAATGTGGATTCATATGTTGATATGAAATCAGAATTTGATATGCATTGTGTGGATCTTGGTGTTAAAGATAAAGGCAAATCTGAAGTGGTTTTGCCAGATTTGCAATTGGTAAATGAACCATTGACAGGTGATTATGCATTTTCATGTTTGCAAAAGGTTGATATAAGGTGTGATTAGCATGCTAAGTTGCAGTCATTTTATGAGGAAATGTTTTTCTCTAGTTTGCAAGCCAATATTATGGATGAGTGTTTTCCATTTTTGAAAACTAGCAATCAACATGTGCCTAATGTTCCCAGTGATCAGGTGGAGCAGGGTTATTTTTCTTTTCAGCCGGGAAATAATTGTAAACAATATGACAGTTATGTGTCATTTGATGGTCAACATTTTGAAGTGGGATCATTTTTCAAAGATTGAATGATTACCAGCATGCTGATTATCTTTTATGTGATGAGCTTATGAGAAGTTGCAGAGTTTGTGATCAGGCAAATGTAAATGAAACTTTCAGCATACTCTTGATTCATGAAAATGAGAATCATGTGTTTGACAGGGGTAAGCATTGATTCCAATTTTGATGGCTTGGGGCCATATGTAAATAAGTTCTATTGTACAGTCGCTTTGCTTTCAGTTGTGTGGTTTTCAATAAGGAGCCTTGTTGTTGGGTGGAATAAGGACCCCCTATTTTGGAGAATGAATCTCATTGAAGAATTTAAAGGAAGAGATGTGTCCTTTTTTTGGGTGGTCTACTCTGTCAAAGATTTTGAATTCTTGTGTTGATCTTGCAATCAACCATCCCCAGTCAGAGCCACTGTTGGGACCTATAAAATTTTTGAGATTTTGAGTGGCCCATTTTAAATTTATGCTCTGCACTTTCTAATGGCACTTGATGAATCTATTATCACTATTTTAAATATGTTGAAAATCTTACCTTTTAGCTGTTGGAGTCTGTTGAAATTTAGAATTTGACCTTTGCCTGTGAGTTTGTGGTTCTGAGGGTTTAGGGTTTTTGCTTTTTCATGAAAATATTAAGAAAAATTAAACCTTTGTAGCACATTATTGTAATTCATATTGAACTTGAACCCTTGAACCTTTTTGGTTCAAGGGTCAAGGTTCAATCGTTTCTCTTGCATGAGTCGTGACTTTGTAATATTTTTTATTAAGCAAGTGAGAATGCGTTATGTCTGTTTGAACCATTTGCAAATCGGTTCAAGGTTCAAGGTTCAAAATGTCCCTTTATTTTTATCCAAAGTCTTTGCTCGTCATTATTCCACTTAAGTGGAAGGGTCTGTGCATCGTCAAGAGGGGCCCCCTTCTAAGTCTAGGCCTGGGCGGGTTCTGATAAATTTTAATTTTTGCCTAAGTCTTATGTCTTTTCCTATGTATCTATCGGGCTTTCTAAAGATTGAGTAGGTTCCTGTTGATCTCATGGTTGTCACTATACCACAACCCAAAAGTGCTTGATGGTTATTTGCCACGACATCGTGACTAAGTGGTGGGACCTGTGTGAAAGGTGTGGAGCGCAGAAAGTCCAAGAAGATCAGAAGTCAGGTTTTTAGACTATCCCGATGACCTGATGGAAAGGCCCAGACATGGTCAATTTATCCCACATTGGCCGCAAGGAGGAGCAATTTTGTATTTAAAGGCAAGCCCCACACATATTAAGTGTCAAAGCTTACGGCTTTTGGCAAGGTGGAAGTTCAACCCAGTGGGCCCCTCGCCCCTACGCGCATCTCAAAGCACCCAAAATTTTGCTGTAAAGGGGAAAGTTAAACAATGAGCAAGTTGAATGCAGATCCATGATCATCGCTATACCGCCATGCGGAGGTGGTGGACTCTTAATGGCCATGACTTGATGACTGATGAGGTGGCAGACAAGTGGTAGACACGTGGTGACACTATGGCATATGATGTAGCCGCTCAGAGGGGTTAAGGGTCGAGCAGATCAACAAAGATCAATGGTGTTCAAGATGGATCCAAGGGCTATCGCTATGTCACAACGTAAAAATGCTCGCCAGCTATTGCCTATGACTTGGCGACAAACCACTAGTGGTGAAACATGGACGACAGTTAATGCAAGCGGATAAGGCATGTGATTCATTTCGGCGGTTAGTGGAGGTCGTGCTAAGATGTCAAAGTGGAAAGCCCGAAATGAATACCTTTGCGATAGGTGGCACCCAATTGTAAATTCCAGAGGCAATCAAAGGGTGCCACGTGGTGGACATGTGGCATATCATGAAGGTGTATATCGAGTAGACCATGGCTTCAATGGATCATTGAAGAGACTCACCGAAGGCATCAATTTCATCGACATGAAAGGCATCAATAAAACTAGTGTTCGATAAGACATGAAAACAGATAGCTGAAGAGGAAGTTTGGCCAAAAGAATGATGTCAAACGAACCAAATGAAGTGGTGGGTCTGGTGGCGCCGATGTGGCAGATGAGGCCGTGCTCAAATGTATCAGGTGGCAAACTAGAGGTTGATGCGTGGCAGACCCAATAGATAGGTGGTGCCCAGGCAGATCTCATAAGCGAATCAAGGAGTGCCACGTGGTGACACGCGACAAAAGGAAGCAGATCTGCCAAGGTTAATGGTTGGGCAGATCAGGGAAGATCAGATGATAATGCAAAAGATCCGATGATGGTCGCTATATCGTGATGAAAATATGCTCATCGAGTTATCATCACAACTTGGCGACAAAGCACATGCGTAAAAAGGAAGGTGGCCTAGGCATTAAGGATCAAGCAGCTTGAGGGAAGATCTACGGCCGTCCCTATACCACCATGTGAAAGTGCCCGATGGTTATCACTCGCGACATAGTGATTGACCAGGTGGCAGTTGAGGTGGCAGTCTAGATGGGTTTAGGAAGAATCTGGATGTGCCATGTAGTAGGAGTATAAA
This sequence comes from Cryptomeria japonica, assembly GCF_030272615.1. NCBI lineage: Eukaryota > Viridiplantae > Streptophyta > Pinopsida > Cupressales > Cupressaceae > Cryptomeria > Cryptomeria japonica. The sequence continues at coordinate 976,821,494 of NC_081407.1, forward strand.
ATGAATTAGGGTGGGCCCAAGTCCAGTGGTAAGTCCAAGGTGGAGGGTAGATGGATCCAAAGGCAAGTCAGGATGTGACACATGTCACGCTCGCCAAAAGAGAAAGTGATAGAGGGAGCCGCTTAGGTGAGGTAAAGGCCAGACAAGTCAAGGCAGATCAACAGTGATCCAAGGGAGATCAACGATTGTCGCCAAGTCACAACCAAAAATAGTTCGATGGCTAATAGCCGCGACTTGGCGACCAAGTGGTGGGGCCTGATAAAGAAGGAGAGCAGTCTAGAGGAAATAAAAGGAACAATCAAGTCCAAGGAAGAAACAAAGAGCTTCATTCCAGAGGTGAACCCAGGTAGTGCTGAGGTGGAAGGATAAGGACCCCATAAACAATCCAGAGGTGCCATGTGGCAGAGATGCATGGTAGAGATTTGTGTGGGAATTTCAAAGATTTAAAGTATAATTTTTGACTGTGATGAAAAGGTAGAAAATTAAACGACTGACCTGCAGAGGGATTAATGCGTGTAAGGGATTACTTTTTGCCTGATATATAAGTGTTATATATCATTGGAAAGATCTTGATCCAAAGAATCTAATTTTGTAGTCAAATGTAACCCACAACAACTATTTTTGGGGTAGTTTCCTTAGGATCTCATATTGGATTTTTCAGTTAGAAAGATTGGATGTTCTGCAGGCCAAGTTGTGCGAAACAGTTAATGCTGAAAGATAGGGTAGTTGCCATTGTCAGAGAATGAAATATGATTTTGTCCTCCTTGCCTTCTAATTCAAGGGTCTTCTCATTTTGTAGGGATTCTAGATTGTTTGTGAGCAAGGCTCCTGAATCTTGGTTTCCAATTCTAAGCTTTTTTCCAAATTTGTAATACAATGTCCCTTTTCAAGTAATAGAGTATCTTCTTGCTGTAGATGTTTTCTGTTGCAGGTCACATATATGTAACGAATATATACAGTTTATTGGATTGTCTCTAGGCCTTCTCTTATTTTCAATGAATCCATTCTTCAAGGGAGTTTGGGTTTGTCTTCTCAAAGTGGGAGTGTAATGGGTATTCTTAGGTACTCTTGAAGGAAGAGTTTAAATTATATGAATAATCATTTTGGATTCAGAATAATGTCTGGATATGTATGATCCTCTGTTTGAGTTTAGAATGTATTATTGTCAGGCATTAATATATGGACATCTTTCTCAATAAATTGGATTTGCAATAGAAGTTTTCATTTGCAAATTGATGTATGACTCCATGCCCTTGGATAAGGCACTAGTCCTACAGATTCTGGGGATTCTTAGAGATTTTAAAATCAAATATCCTTTTACTTTTATGTTTATAGGTTTAGTTTGTTCCACCTATCTCATGCTCCAATCTTGTTGAGATGTCAATGTAGATTTAGCCCATCTGCAGTAACCTCCTTGTTGTTGAGCCTTTTGAGATTCATCCACTTTTATTGATGCCATAGGTCTGTGACTGGTTGTATTTTGTGCATCAAAGGGTGTCCCCCCTAGGTCTAGGAGAACCTGAAGTGTAGGAGGATCATTAGGATCCTATATTATGTTGTCCAAGCCCTAAAGCTTTTCATTGATTGAGATTGGCTATTTCATAGATAGATTGTAGGTGAACTTGGGTTTCTCTTTTTGAGAACAACAATACCAAAGGGTTTGAAGAAAGGTTTGATAGAACCAGTTTGTAGAGATTATACCAAAAGGTGACATGAGTTGGCAGAAGGATCTGATAGATGAGTCTGATGGACATATAGAACTGGTTGACAGGGAGTTGATGGTAAAAAATTGGATAAGGTCTTGTGATAGAACCAAATCAAAATTGCAGAAACAAAGACACTATGTAGATTTGAAGCAAAGAAAGAGAAACAAAGAGAGTTAAAAGTTACAGAAGTCGATTGAAGCACGTGGAGAGATAGAGAAAAGATTGGTAAATAAAGAAGATGTTTGGATCAGAAATGAGCATGGTATCTTCATCTCGAATCCTTTTAGATGTTCATGAGTTGCCTCTCATGGAACATATTTTTCTACCTGGGTTGTTTGATGTAGGAGAATCCCCAGTCGATGAGCAATCTAGCATCAACCAATTTTTTTTTCCTTTCTTGTTTAGTTCTTTGTGCAGTTGCAGTATTCTCACTGGTATGTACTGGTAGTTTCTTGTTCTTCATGGAATATCTTGTTTGTAGTTTCCTGGTGGTTTCATGTGGTTATTTCTAGATTTATAGTTCATTTGGGTTCTTTTCCGATCAGTTATCATCTCCAGTTGTCTGTTTCTGGGTTCGCGGGACAGTTCTTGTGCTTATAGGTTGGTTTTCCTTCATTACTGGTGCGATTCTTGGCATGTGGATCCATCTTGGGTCTTGTCTAATGTTACTTGGCATGCGGCCAACCTTCCTACTGATCTCCATCACTTGGTTGTTATTTTCTGAAAAGATTTCTTAAATCTTAGGGCCGACCTAATTACACGTTTCATTTTCCTGCATTGGTGAATGTAACCTTTTTAGGTTGATTCGGATATGTTACGATGGGTATAAATATGATGTTATGTAATCATTTGTAATGATAGAGGAAGTAGAACTTAGAATAAGGATTGAGATTTGCATGTTGTGATCTGGTTGATTCTTAGAGTCTTGGTTGGATTGTATTTGGCTTGAAGCCTGCATGTAACCGATTAATTACCAAATGTTCTTTGATGATAATCTGATGATTATCGGATGTTCTAAGGTTTGAATATGGTCTGTTTATATGAATTTATTATGTTTTCTTATTTCTTTCATTGTGTCACTCTTGCTGCATAAGCCAGTTGATTCTTTTGAGGGTTTTCACCAGTTATGGCTGCATCAGATAATCTCATAACCCTTCTAGAGATTAGACCTCTTCCTAACAATAGACCATACGCTCATTGGTATGATGGTTCAAAATTATGTCAATATCATTGTGTGCCTAGACAAGATACTAAACGATGCTATCATCTTAGACATATAGTCTAGGACCACATTGATAGTTGAGCTATCAAGGTGGGTGAAAGAAAACATAAGTCCAATAAGTCTGGTAATAGAACAAATAATGAGTTGCAAATTTACACAAATCCTTTTCCACTGCATTCATCTAACTTTATCTCTACCTAATCCTCAGATCTATCATTAAATGAGGGCCCACATATTAACATGGTCACTCTCACTTGTGTCGCCTCCTATCCAGAAGATGAAAGTTTTTGATATATCATTCACCCTTCTAGATGTCCCATATTGTGGAGAGCCTTCTCCTTTGTACATCCCTATGAAGCTCAATGGTCAAATTGTTATGGATGTGATGGTTGATCATTTGTGTAGAGTCTATGCCATCATAGAGGAGACTTTGTTTGTAAATGAATGGCATGGGTTGAGATATGATGAGTGTCGTGCTACCTTGAGAACACATAATGGGCCATCTCTTTCTGCTTTTGGTAGTATCATCTTGATGGTCCTTCTGGGACCCAAGGCTATTTGGAATATGTTTGTTATCATTCTTGAATCAGACCTCTTTTATGCTAAACTAGGTATTCCTTGGTTGGCAGATATGGATGCAATCCCTTCGGTAATCCATAAGTGCTTAAAATTTCTTCATGAAGGTTGGGTGTGTGTTGTCCAGGATAGTGGTAGTCCGTGGGGATTTTTTGCTCAATCATTTTTGGCCTACTTCAATTGGGCCTATGCTTCCCCATGATGACTTAATATATAGAGCATATTATCAATATAAAATGGGGGAGTTGGCTCCTAAATTGGTTCATCCTAGTTATTTGTTGCCTCTTCCTGCATCAACTTTTTCTCCATCTATTCTTGTGTTGGAGCGGGTAGTACCTTTTGTCCCTTCTTCATCAGGGGCTGAGGTTAATCCTTTTTCTTTGAGTAGACCTCCTCATCTGCCTAGGACTATACAACCTCCAGTGGCATCTTTTGTTCCTATGACTGCACCTAGTGCAAACAAGGAAAATGAACCTAGGTTGTCAAATTCTTGTGGCCCACCCTCCCTTCAATCTCCTGATCTTGGTGGATATCCCTCGCCCTTCTTGATATGAGAAGGGGAAGAATTAACCTCATTCTCATTCATCATCACTTGCTCCTACTTTACATCTTGTGCATGAACCCTTTGTTCCTCCATCTGCTCCTCGAGCAAAGCAAGGTAAGACACCCATGGTCGTGAATGTAGTGCCTATCTTAGGTGCACCTCTTGTTCCATCGGTAGGGCCTTTTCCTATCCCCGACATGGTTTTAGGGGCCTCTTCTGTGCAACATGGTGCTCCTGACTCTTCCCAGACTTCAACCCCTAGTCCTCATCTTTGTCATAATCAGCGCGTGCATGAGCATAAGCATCGTCGATGGGCGATGGCTCAAGAACGTGATGCTACTTTGCAATCTGAGGGTGTGCCTTCAATGTCTATTCCTATCATGTCAAATGTTCCAGTATCTGCATCATCTTTGGTGTTATTACTAGTCGCTTATAGGGCTCTTGATGAACCTCCCCCCAAAAGGGTGCGGGTCTTCATTGTGCCATCCCTAGAGCGACCTCTCATCACCTTATTGCTTGAGATACCTTCATTGTCTCAACCATTGGACATGTTGCACACGCTGGTGGTCTCAAGTGTTACTTTGCTTTGATCCTCCTATTTCACAGTTGCTTCTTCATCAAAGATTTCCTAGGATCCTCTAACCTACTATGATTGACAGGTGACTCATGCCTCTTTTCTAGCCTAAGCGCAAGTTTGATAAGAGCCCCGTGCCAAAGTTTTGTCAACGCAAATCAGTTCAGATATGCTCCTCACCTATCTCTTTGCCTGATTTATTGTCTATTTCTCTATTTGTTTTTGTTTATGTTATTGAGAGGGCTCTGCCTTCTTCTGAGTTTATCACTGCCCCTCTTACAAAGGCCAAAATTTTGACTCCTATATTGCCTCCTCTGATTGAGTCATGTGCTCCCTCTATAGGGACATGCTTTTTCAACTCTTTGGAGGATATCCTGATATTGTCAATGATCTTCACATGATCATTGACTCTTGTTTCTTTCGAGCTCATGGACATAGATATTGAAGCTACTTCATCCCTTGCTCTCACTGCTGGTGAGGTGCATGGTGTGACCCTTGCAGTGGTTCCTCTCCTGGCTAGTCCTCCTTCCCCACATGATCTAGATTAGGAGGACAACAATCTCCTAAGGGATAACCTTTAGGACCATACTTTTTCTTATCTTATAGCATAGAATTTGTGCATGTTTGTGTTCCCCCCGTGCTTTCTTTATATGTTTGTGCCCTCCTGAAGGACCCAAGTTACTTCGTTGGTGCTTAGAAATGGGAGGTTGGCTATCTTTATATGTAATTCTCTCTTGGAGGACCCAAGTTACTCATAGGTGCTCATATATTGGGGATTTATCATCTTGCAACTTCTTCTATTTGTTAATGTATTTCTTGTCTTTTTTTGTATCTTTCTTTTTGACATTTGGAGACGATACAAAGCGTTGGGGGCATTTAGGCCTTTTTCCATGTTGACCCAAATTTTTATTTTATCTTTTTCTTCATGTCTCCTCTTTAGGTCCAAGAACATTAGCATTATGATGAAACACTCATCTGCAACTATACTTTTTCTTTTATTTTACTACTATGGGTTCTGACGCCAAATAATTGGATCCCCTTGTGCCCTTACATTTTTTCAATGTTGTGGGTTTTATGTGTCATCCGTCGAAGATGTCATTCCACAAAAACATGTTTCTATGTCGACGTGCCACGATGCCTCTTCTCCTTAGAATAACATGCGTTCCACGCATACCATTCTAAGGGTGGGCTATCATATCTACAAAATATGCATTTTGCATGTGTTTATCTTAGCATCTTGTTTGCCTTGGTGGGAGCCAAACCACTTGATCTATTTTGTCACCTACTACTTATCAAATCAATATACGGTCACCCAATCGCATGGCTATCTAGAATTTTACTATTTATGTGGGCAAAATCTTGCCCAATCATATGGCTATCTAATATAACACAACTTGCTACCCATATCGACACTATCTTGTATCTTTTGTAATAGGGCTTCTCCTTTGTTAAGTGAGGTCTATTTTTATTATGTTATCTTGTATGCTTTGTGTTTGAATGCTTATTATCAATTTTTTTGTCTAACATGTTTGTCTGGAGCTGACGTGTTTGTGATGGAACATCTTAACAAAATCTAACAGAATTTAAAGTTTATCTCACTAGGGGCAACTATGTTCGATGAACGAATTTTACTTCCCCTTCGTAATCTCGGTAACATCTCTCTTCTTTATATCCACATCTCTTGATAATGATATGATTGCTAAAGTGGGGGCAAAATGTAACATCGCAAATTACACGCAGTGGAATTTCATGCCATGTAAGCACCTTCACTTTAAGCTGATTGAGTCATTCTTCATCCCCTTGTCCTTTTGTCCACATGGATTACCTTGTCAGCATAGAATCTAACTTTTTCCCAACCTTGTTGATCATCTAACTCATGGACACTAGCGTGCCACATCGTCCATGCATTGTGCTTGCATCCCACAAATATGTTAATCCACAATTGGTCATTTTAGCATTATACCTGTGCTCGGAAGAGTTCATAATGCCTCTGTTTGTGGACACCAACTTTGGAATTCTTTCTGGAGGTCTATATCTCATTCATTTGAGATGATTTTGGGGGCTTCTTGATGATTTGCAAAAATTCTCAAGTTTAGGCATCTTTTCTACATCTCTAAATTTTTTTTCCCGCATCTATCATTATCATAGTATTTGGAGAGCTCTTGGAACTGGACTCCGTTCATCCGAGTGATAGTTTCTTGAGTGTTGAAGGGGAGTTCATTTATCTCTTTCTTTGCTTGAATATCTATTATTTCCATCTAGCGTATCAATTGTCTTTGCTATCTATTTTCAACTTTATCATTTTTCTTTCACTCGTGGCTATTCTCTTGGCTATCTATGGAGGTGGAAATACCGAAGCGGGGGTCTGATTGAGGTAGACCTCTTAACACAACCCCAACATTTTTCCTTTTCACTTGTGTTTAGGTTCGTTATCGAGGGAAGGAGATCACTTTATTGGAGGCTTCAATCATGGACCGGTTGTAATCTTCCTTCACCTTTCTTCATCTTCTTGTAGTTGTTTTCACTTCATCCTTTTCATAAATTTTTAGCATAACATTGCTAATTTAATCATATTGTCTTATCTGCATCTATTCTACGGTCTTTTTGCTTGATCCTTACACTTGAAGTTAGTGCGCCGCATTGGTGTCCCAACTCTGCATATTCATCCTAGGAACAAAGACTTAGCAAAAGTTGTTTTAAGGGTCTCCATGGTGTTAGTTGTTTTGTTTTGCATTTTGCGTCCCTTGGCTCACCTTTAGTGCTATTAAAGTGAGGCAAAGTGAAGGTTGGTTTATTCCTCAAAGTTCATCACTTTGAGGGTAGAAAATCCCGTCCTCTACATTGTCATCGAAGAGAAGAGAAATCCCCTGAAATGTATACGGTCCCATATTTGAAATGTGAGACTCCACAAACAATGAACAAATGTCTGACAAGTAGGAATCCCAATCAGGAAGGCAATGATAATCCTCCGTATCAGGAATGATGGAAGTCTCAAATTAGGGTTGATTATCTATCTCTAACAAAGAATCAAGAGCCTTTGAATAATTTTCAACCTCATATGTTGTCTCCAAAGGATCACAATCATGGGTTATATACTTTGAAGAATGAAAAAGCACATTGGAGTGAAAAAGATGATCGTCGAGAGATGGTAGAGGATCATGATCACCATCTCGAATATGAGTCCAAAGAGCATGAGGACACTCAAAGTGAATAAGCGACTCTAGAATTTCATCATTTATGTTTTCATAAATAACTCTAAAAACTTGAGCCCTAAACCCTTTCCAAATAAGATACTCACAAGGTGTGCTAGGAGAAGGAACTTCATTATACAAATATGGCAATAGTTGATGCTCACTAAGATAAGTGAAGATAAAAATCACTCCATTTCCTATATTTCCATTTTCCCAAAGTAATTAAAAAACCTGTTTTGACAACTATTATAATTCTTTGAAAAGTTATAAATAAGGCATCACAAAAAAAATCCCAAAACATAAACCTGATTTTCATAAAAAGATGGTGGGGGGCCTATTAAGGCGATGAGTTGGCAGTTACATGCACCAATGAAGTATCATGACTTGAGCCAAGAAAATCAACTAGTCAATGGTCAAACCATCGACATCAATCCAAGTTTCCACTATGAAGCACAAGTGAAACAAGCCCCACAATGTCGACTCTAATGGCTAAGTCACAAACCATGCTCCGCCAAAAAAATTGATGATTAGGGTTCTTATCAACCAAGCACTTCAACACGAAGGCTTGACCACTCAACACCTATGTTATCCTCTAAAAAATGTGGGTCACACACACTTGACAACCAAATGGAATACCAGATTGGTAATAATTATAGCCTGTCTTTGAGAGATGGTGACTGATTTGCAATGATGAATGCCTCTGGTGCCTTTGATATGGGCCTTGCAAGAGATAAAGAAAAGATCCAATGCATGGCTTGGTGGATCAAAGGAGACAACCAAATTGATAATAAAGTTGTAAATGATGTGATACAATGATACTAGGTCTATGCAAAAATAAGAAAAACACAGTAAGCCACTCGGTCTGAGGTACTCGATTGTGCTATCCACAAATTTCCCTAGGAAAAATTATAGTGTTGATACTATTGGTCAACAATAAACCATGAGCATAATGAATGTGATCCAATTATATCTAACCAATGAGTGCAAAAAAGTATCCAAAGGAAATGAAGCAAAGCTAGTTTGAAATAATTGGATACCAAACCCGATTTGCAAAAAAATTGATCCGTGTGAATGGAAAAGACAATGTGAGACCAAATTGATAATAAAGTTGTAAATGATGTGATACAATGATACTAGGTCTATGCAAAAATAAGAAAAACACAGTAAGCCACTCGGTCTGAGGTACTCGATTGTGCTATCCACAAATTTCCCTAGGAAAAATTATAGTGTTGATACTATTGGTCAACAATAAACCATGAGCATAATGAATGTGATCCAATTATATCTAACCAATGCGTGCAAAAAAGTATCCAAAGGAAATGAAGCAAAGCTAGTTTGAAATAATTGGATACCAAACCCGATTTGCAAAAAAATTGATCCGTGTGAATGGAAAAGACAACGTGAGGTCTAATCAAATGCATCAAAAAAACACAATGTGTTGTAAGAAGTGTGTCAATCACAAAAATCATGATGAAATGAAGGCCAAATATAGATTTGATTTAAGCCATTCAAGCTGATGAAATAACCACCAAATGGGGCAACAAAAGCCACACCTGGTGAGCTAAGAAAAATGGCCAAATCAGAGTATATACAACACTACTCAAACCACAAATCCATAGTTTAATCATGGTAAGAAATAAATGCTCTAATTATAGGGATTAAGTGCCTTTGCAAGTTTGACGTAGCTTGGTAAAGGTGAGAAGGCTGATTAGATGACTAATGAGCCCAACCATATGCAAATTAGAAATCGGTTCAAAAGAGAATCACAACAACAAGCATATATATGAATCTACGAAGAAATTAACTCCTCTTCGATCCAACTAAGATGGTCCACTGAGTCACGATGAGCCAATACAAATTTATAGAAATCAACTCAATAAAAATGAGAACTACCAACTTGCTAGGATAGAAAAAAGTTCCAGAATAAGAAAACCTTATGTGTCCCTTTAAAGGGCCAAATTTGTCTTACAGACAAATGCAAAATCCAGAATGGCACCAAAGAAAATGGTGCCTATATGGAAAACCAAAACTTTGGGGACCTCAACAAATTGATGAATGCTTCTCAGAAAATAGGAAGGAGTCATTGGATGTTTATTCTGATACCATGTAGGAAATATCAATTTCTCAAGAGCCGCAAACAACTATAAACCTTCATAGTAGAGAATATGATATTTCACAAATAGAGGAAAGATATTAAGATTTAGATCGAATTAAATGTAAATGATCTCTCCTTATATAAGTGTTACCTATTTTTGCTACTGGCTCAATCAGGTAGAGCTACGATGTTCCATTCATGAACGAGAAGGTGCATTTTTTTCTACTGAATTGCATTCATGATTATTTGAAAAGAAATACAAAATATTACAATATCATGTTTCATTATTCAAATGCATATGAAATAGAGAGAACACAAATTTTTGAGAAAAGTAATCTTTTATTGATGAATGTACAATGTCTCACACAAGTCGTGAGACTAACTAGTGTGGTGCAGATAAGTAAAACATTATACATTTGTAGATGCAAAACATTAAAGTAAATGCAGGTAAAGAAGGGTGACTCGTCATTGCCTAAATGACAAGCCCTCTTTGAGTTGCCCTGTAGCATCTATAGTTTGTCACCCAACTTGCATCTAGTTTGTTGCTACCTTTTCGCTCCTAAGTACTTGAATTTGAGAAAGATAATGTGTTAGAGCAATGAGAATCACCATCCATTATTTGCACATGCATCTTAAAACATACAATCCATCCCTCATGTGCATCACAACAACTAGTATGGCAAGCAAATCAGTAAATATCAGGTCAAATCATCAGCAAAAAATCACATTAAGCATTGATTTTGTCTAACTTGTTTGCTTCTTGTGCAGATATAGGAAAAGTAATATGGTTGTTTTACATGAGTGGGGGGGAATGTGGCTCCCATGAGGGTTGAGCCCAACTCATGTAAACATTTCAAAACAACAGAAGACATTTTTAGAGAATAGAGCAGGTTTTGAGCACATGGATGCAAGTTATGGAGCCTTACAATTTTCAAAGACCACTATCAGAGGACAGTTAAAGCCCAAGCTCATCCAAAGAGAAAGAGAGAAGAATATATAATTATTCATCTCAAGGATTCATATGCATCATGCTTTTGACAGTAAAGCCTCAACCATGATTAAAATCAAAAGAGAAAGAAGAGGTTCAGGGACAAACATTTACCAATCATTAAAGAGCAATCACAACAATATACAAGTACAGTCAGTATGGACCATGACAACATGTTCTGTCAAGAGACTCAAATTGATAGAGATCTCCAAGGCATGAAGAGTATGATAAGAACCTCATAAAAAATTGCCAAAATACTAAGCAGATTGGAGTAGACACATTATATCAATAGTAGCCAACTCATACTTTAAAGGGCTTAGTCACAGGGTAGTAATAATGGTTTGTCACAGTCAAGAATAGTGACAGGATTTTCTGCCCAAAGAGCTCAACAATACACAAGGACACCATTTGTAGCCAAAAGGTAGTCCCATTTAGTCATTCATGAAGATCACAACCTTGGAGTTTTAGTAACAGTTATGACAAAGACAAAGATCATTTTCAAGCCTACAATATCATTAAAAGACAACAAGTGATAGTTCTGATACTTAATGTAAGTACAGATCTAATAGCCAACAAGATGAGAGTGGGGGGGGGGTGAATCATACAAACTTAATCTTCCATAAAAACATCAGATTCAACCTCGGTAACATATACTTCAGTAATATAACCAAAACTGCTAAACATGGAAACTCAAAAGCATATAAACATCATATTACTCATAACACCAGATTTAACGTGGAAACTCGAATAGGGAAAAACCATCATGGGATTTCGGACCCACTAAGAAATATACTCTTCTAGAGTATGCTCGGTTAAAAGAAAATCCTGTTAAATATTACAAACACATTGCTAGATGTGACCCGGTTAAGGGATTTCCCTCAGATCTGTTAGGATCTTCACCTTGTTAGAAGTGACCTTGTTAAAGGATTTCAAACACTTAATCAGAATGTCACCTTGCTAGAGGGTTTTACAAATAAGACTGTTAAGTCCACTTGGTTAAGAGATTTTCTGTCACTTTCACAAAATAACAATAATAAAAATCTATCTGCAACTTCACATCTAAAATGCTAAAGCAGATTCTTATTTTCTCAATACAATCTAGACATAGAACTAATCTTGTCCATCTGCTGGGCTTCTATACTCTGTTATTTAAATAGGTCTTCAAGCTTCTGTGCTCTGTAATCACTATGTAGCATCCCTGTGTATACATTTGCCTACATACATTGTTTATCAATAGCTCCCTATTTATAAACAATTAGCTAACCGCTTAATCTCTTTGATCACATTTCCCATGATCAATCATAGCCATCAAATCTTCAATCTTGTCCAGGTTCAATGTATCCTTCGATCTGAAAAATGTTTTACCCTACCTTGGAACTTGCATACATTTCTTGGAACTTGTGCTAGGGTAATGCGGTTCAATCTGTGCTGTAGATCTTCATGCCGATTTTCCGTTGCCATAGATTCATTAACAAACTTCATGCACGACATACCAATCATTTAATCAATTCTAGCTCATCAGCTTCCTTCGTTAAATAATGCATGTAACCATTTAATGTATTTTTTTATAGCTCGGTTACAACTCAGTAACAACTTGGTAACAACTTGGTGAATACTAAACTTTACTTGGTAGACATTCCGCCTTCTTTAACCGATAGTGATAACCTTAGGGTTTACCAACTAGGTTCTTTGCTCGGTAACATAGTATAGTATTAACCTTACAATTTACAACATATGTATGATGTTAAAACAATCTAAACATCATGATCTCATCATTGTCTAACTCGGTAATAGTTGCCCATTGAATACCTTATTAATCCCCTTATTCATCATATTCTTTCTGTGTCTTTTATCGACATCTTTATACTCATCAAATCATATTTCTCAAGATATGGAAACATCATATTGAATTAGAAAATCAATTTCTTGACATCAATGAAAAAATAATAATATTAAGACAGTAAACATCCTTAATCAGTTATATCCATAATCATCAACAACCTTCTCAATATCCTTATTGAAATGCCAACAATCTCCCATTGTCTGTTATAATGCCAAATGCCAACAACAAGAGAAGTAGAAGACAAAGCACAATGAATTCTATTGTGTATCAGTCCAAGTACGTAAGAGAGTTCAAAAGATAGTTCAGTTCCTTTAGCATTTTCTTTGAGGTGAAAAGCAATAGTGAGAAAAGTGTAGTCCTTACACCAAAATAGATAGAAAATAAGATGCAAGGAGTAAAGTTGCAGACAACACTGTCAAAAGACAGTAAACCTATAGCAGCATATAGTAACCATCAAATAGAGAGGCAGACCATCAAGCATGATAGTTAAAAATCATTGTGAAAGTGATACCAAGAAGGTGTGTCATTAGTCAAGCCTTGTCACATACATGATGGGAGGATGAATACCAAAATATTAAGTCATGATAATAGCAGCTCATAGAGCTTCTTACAACCATGATCCGGATCGAAGGGGCAGAGTTAAAGGAGTTGGTCACAGTCCTTATTGTGCAATATAGTCACAGTGTAATAAGAAACTAAGAGATGCAAGCAAATGGAGATGTCTCAGTGACATATTTTAGCAAATGATGCAAGTAAAAATACTTCTTGAACTAAGAGATAATCTTCAGATCAAATGTAGTCACCTACAACTCAAGTAAAGGTATCACTCAAAGCTTTTATGATGAGAATATACAACAACATATAGTCAAACATGTCAAAAGTACAATCCACAATGAGAAGACAGTTTCAAGATAATGTGGGCAACTTGAATACAAGATAGAACAACCATTAGCATTTAAAAAAAATAGGCATATGGCAACCTCATGAGCAACACTAGGAGACTGCTATTTGTAACAACATCAATGAAGCATTATAAGTTCCATACAAAGCTACAGTTTAATCTCTGACATGAAGAAGTCATCAAAGACACATAACTGTGTGTGTGAAAAGTGGACTTATGTCTATATCTAGAATACACAACACTTCAATTAAGTCATTAGATGCATGGTTAGTAAATCAATAATCAATGAATAATAAACCATTACAAATCGACCCATTTCCTTCTAGTAGATGCGAGTTTAGATTGCTCTCAGATTGCTAAGCTATCGAGTGACTAGACAACACCTAAATGAAATATTTTTAAATCTATATGAGCATGAATATGAGCTAAATGGATGCAAGATTTAAGCTAGATATGCAAGATTAACCTAACATGATTTAAGCAATATATGAATATTTAAGCAATATATGAATATTTAAGCTAAATGATTTAAGCAATATGAAATAACTAATACGCAATATCTCAATGCAAATTCTCAATGAACCTAGAGCAAAAACAACATAATAACAATATATTCTCTAGGATCTTTGAATGAGAGATGAGAGCCTGAATTTTTAGAAAATTTAGAAAGAAACCAAAGGCTGAGATCAAATGATGATGAGTGGTCAAGATTTTCCAAGAGGAAGCACAATCTAGGTGAATTGATGTGATTGGATGCTTTTCTCAGTTTTAAAGGAAATTGAACTAAAATTAAGATAAAATCAGGAAAAAACTGATTTATTCTCTATTTCATTCAATTTTAATATTTAATTGTTTTATTTGCTTTCTTTGAGATTATTTATCAATTTATAATTTGTTTTTCAAGATTATCTCCAATTGATTTCTTTTCTCAAATTTTAATTCTTTTTTGGTCAATTAATTCCTTTTTTGAAGATTTGTGCTCATAATTTTCAATTCCTTTTTCTTGAATTGTTTCATTTTTTGAAGATTTATGGCAATTTTTATTTATTTTTCAAATTAATTCCTCTTTTTGATGATTTAATGGCAAACTGATTTATTTTTAATAAATATGCTAGGATATTTAATAAAATAAATAAGATAATTGTTTAAAATGAATTACTTGGAATGATTTAATTAATTAAATAAATATTTAATTAATATTGGTTGATTAATTTCACCATGTGACATTTGATGATTAAAGAATTAATTGTGTGCTCAAGATTTATTTAATTGCCTTTGGTTAGGACCTTGGTAACGTTGTCGAGATTAGGGGCTCATGGTTTAGATGACCATTTTTAGGGTATTACATTTTCTCCTCTTTGAAATAATGTACGAGCAATGCGTTGGATCAAAGAAAGGTTGATGTCTAGGAGATACCAGTTTTGAACTTGATTGATCACGAACTAGATGAAGAGCGAGGTGTTTAGCTTGATTTGAAGCGATGAAGCTGAACAAAGTTGATTAAAGCGATACCGATCCTGAACTTGATTGAACTAGGAATGATAGAGAGAAAAGATACCAAACTTGAACTTGATTGATCAAGAAATTGATCTTATTGATCTAGAACTTGATTGAACTAGACACAGTGAGTGAAGATAAAATCGATCTTGAACTTGATTGATCAAGACACGATGAGCAAAGATAAACTGTCCAGCTTGATTCTATGTGATGAAATTGAACACCTTCTTAGATTGAGTGTGATCAAAGATACTCTTTAAACCCTTGATTGAGTTTAAGTGAATAATCAACTTGATGAAAAGCGATAAAACTGATTAATGTTAAGAGACTGATTCAGACAAAGACAATATCAGCTTGATATGAAGCGATAAAACTGATATGCCCCTAGCGATTGATTTGATGAAGCTTAGCTTCTCAACTTGTAACGAATATTTTTGAAAGAAATTCTCGACTTTGGGGTCATGAGTATGCGCCCTCGGGAGCGAAATCGAAAGATAGCGAGGGTTGCACAGTGATTGTAGGCAAAAGAAATTGTAGTGATGATAAGTTATTTGAACACACAAATTAATGTTGAAGATTAAAATCATAGTTAATGTGAGAATTCAATTGAGATTTAGTGTTGATTAACGAGAAATTGAGTGCAAATTGAAGAAGAGAATGAGCAGTTGATGAAAGCGCTAAGTGGTCAACGTCATGAAATTTTGATGAGAATTGACATCAGAATTCGATTTTGATCCTGAAAATGGACTGAGGACAGTCGATTTATGAGCTCTTGATTTGATTTCATCGTACTTGTGTTGATTGATTATGAGATTTTGTTCTATATGCTTTATTCTATAGGTATGCATATCTTTTCAATATAGATGAATGAATGCAAATGGAATATGGATGTTTATTTTCATTTCTTTTCATATGCAAATAAAATGGATGAGAAATGAGTCATGAGTAGTGCAAATTATATATATATATATATATATATAAATATATATATATATATATATATATATATATATATATATATATATATATATATATATATATATATATATATATATATATTTCAATGCAATAAGATGAATGCAAATGAATGATAATGAACGTATGAATCTATATAAAATGCTCATGTATGCAACTAACATCTCAATACACAAGTACTTGATTAGGGAAATAATGATGAAACAAAGACCACTTAGCGGAGAAAATGATGAAGCTTCAAAATCCCATTCAAAAGATAAAGAAATCATTGTTATCATGCTGAAATCACTCTAAATTCACAAGATGCAGAATGAAATGTAAAATGAGATGCAAAATGAGATGCAACCTAAACCTAGTCACTGGATTTGAAAAGCTTAATTTTCATCATTGAGCATTTTACAACCACAGCAAGCAGATTAGAGTTCCTTGCTTTTCACGTGCAATATTAATTATCTTGTCCGCAATGACCCTTTTTTCGTTCATATCCTTGGATAGATTTCGCAAGGACCAGGATTACATGATAAAGAAATTCCCTCAAAATAGACAAAGAAATGATGGGAACCTCCCTCTAGCATTCAAATAAGCGGAGTCAAGGTATGTGTGGTGATTTCACCTTAATGTGAAGGCACTTATTACAGACACCCATCTGATTAGATGTTTTCAGATTATCAAAATTATTCCTACAAGCAAAAAACAAAGAAAATATTATGCCCCCAATCCTCGCTCCTCTTAGTTAAGATAGACTTCCTTGAGTTACTCAGAGGGAATAATAAGCGAAAGCCAATGTAAAAGACATCACACAAAGAAAATTTCATGCATATCTCAAACAATTTAGTGATTGTTTTCAGTAGTCTTATTTTGCTGGTGTACTCAGTGATAAAACTCTTCAGTAGTTAGGAGACAGATGACTGACTCAGAGTGGATGACCGGGTACCACTAACTAACAAATGACTTGGTTGTTATTGCTCAGCTGGTTACCCTAAGACTAGGACAATGATCGGTTTCAAGCCATGAGGGTTCTAAAAGAACCAAGATGTCACGAAAGTGACTAAAACATATGTACAAGCCAAAGCAAAGATGTATCATTTCAGTACAAGAGACAAGACCAACCTGGACAAAACCCATTTCAGTATCATTTTTTTTATTTGATCATTGATAGGAATGTCTGATTTCAAAGAGTAAGTACCCCATATAAGACCGACCTGTCTGGTTTTGAGTGTACCCTTCCTTGTAATAGACATGTCAATGTTTGATAGAGTTTGATAGATTGATTAACAAGACATGCGATAAATTTGATTGCAAACCTTGAGAGTTTGTCTGATGTTGATTTAGTTTGATGGATAGTCTATGCTTTCTTGCTTTGATTTTTTATTTTTATTTTTATTTTTATTTTTATTTTTAGGATTTTGTTCAGGATATTTTATGATTTTTAGGAGTTTGTTCAAAAAATTTTATGATTTTTTTAGGAGTTTGTTCAGAACATTTTATGATTTTTAGGAGTTTGTTCAGGACTTTTTATGATTTTCAGAATTTTTTCATGTTTGCTCCTAGTGTCTAGCAAGGCAAAAGGGATTTTGAGTACATGAATGGATAAGTGAATGATGGTGGATGCTTTCAAGGACTATCTCACAACGCTAATCCAAGCACAAGGTCCAAATATAGAAATGTAAACCAAGGATTTTAGTGATGTAAAGCAAGGATATAGTGGAGCGAAGAAAGGATATAGCATAACGAAGCCATATGGTCCAAAGAAGTGGCCAGGTCAAGAGGTTTGTGGAAAACATGTTTTTGCATTTTGTCCATAGTGTTGATCAAGATCAAGGAATAGATCTGGATAGGGGACAAATAGGATAAGAAAGATCAAAGGTGGTAATGAAGGATGTAAGAAAGCAATGGATAGGAGATAAAGGGTCTCGATCAAGTGTAATAGATAGGACACATGAAGCCTGCAAGGATCCTTAACCTTGCCAAGATCAAAGGTGGAAAAGGGATATGAATGTAGATAGAGCGAATGAGGTATAATGGAGGATGAAGGATAATAGATGGATGTACGTGGATGGAACTTGCCCCCAGTGTAAAGTGCAAAAGGATAATGGATTACACATGATGCCTGTTTGCCAAGTTTTCATCATGGTACTTGCCCAAGGTGCCACAAGAAGTGGTTTTCACACAAGGATGAATTTATTTCTCTTTACTTTTTTTTTTTGATTTTTATTAAAAACTTTTTCATCATTTTTTTTTCTTTTGGAAGATAATGGAGGCATGATAGGGGATGGAAGAAGGACCCCAATGTCTCATTGATTTGGATGGTACCCTTAAAATATAAGTTGCAATAGACCATGGCTATGAAGGTATGCTCAAAGATGTTGGCAGGATAATGAAATGAAACTAGGGCAATGATTTATGCAAAGGATTGGATAAGAGAGATGGAAGGATGAAAAAGAGGTGTTGGATATTGGATGGGATGTTGGAAGTATTATGTATGGCTAGATGGAAATGTTGGAAAGATCAACATTGGCACACACCTTGAGGGATGGTGGACATATGGAAGAGAAGTGAATCTTAGATTTTGAGATTTGGATGGAGGAAAGGTTACAGATTTTGGGGCATAAGAACCCAAAATGGATGAAGGAGGTGATGGAGGAATAGACTCGAAAGGTTTGGATGGAGGAACAACAATTTTGGATGCCAATTTTGATTTTTCTTTAGACTGTTGTGCTTCAAGCAGCCACTTAGGGATCCACATGGTTTTTGATTTTTCATGCTTTTGTAGTTCCTTAGAGCGCATTGCTTGTACAAGTGCCTTAGGAACCCATATAACTTTTGACTTTTCTTCTTTATTTGTGGGCCTTTGTGGCATTTTGTATTTTTATTTTTCTTTTTGGATCATATTTTGCTTTGTTTTGACATGTTGATTAGATGGGACATGTTGATCCTTGAATACATGTGGATTGCTTGATTTATGACCTTTATGCTTGGCATCCAAATTGCTTGGAGAAGGAAAAGAATGTATGAATGGATAGGAATGATATGGAGGTATTTTAGATGGATGGAAGGTACTTGAAGATGTGTGCCTTTGTTGATGGAGGGATATGGGGACCTAGAATGGATGGAAGCGGTGAAGGAGAAGGCATGTATTTGGATTTAACTGGAGAAATGTAGGATTTATGAGAGATGCCAACATCTTGAGAGTGAGACATGTAGCCAATATAATCAAGATTTTTTTTTATAGCAGGGGGTTCTAATATACCCTATTCATGAATGTCTAACCCTTTTCTTTGATAATGCATGCTTTGAAAGATTTTTTTAACAAAGGGTTTCTTCTTACTTTTAATGCTAGAGGCAAGTCCATTTTGAGGTGGAGGTGGCTTGCAAGGTATGATAGGATCATGAAGTGAACATGGAGGATTATGACAAGGACATGAAGGGATACTTTGATCTTGACATGGAAGAGGACCATTGGATAGAGTAGGAAGGGTGTTTGCCTCTTCATTTTGAATAGGATCATTTGAAAAGGTGGAAGAGGCATCATGATCTTGCTTAGGAAGTGGATTAGGAATGGGATTTGGAAGGATGCTTTTCTCTTGAGATATAAGTGAGTCATCTTGGAAGAAATGAAAAGGTATAAGGGGATCATCATGGGAATCTAGTGAAATATGATCTTTTTCAATCATTAGAGTGGATTGGAGAGTTTTGGTGTCTTGATCTTGATTTATGATAGGACTTGTTTCTTCATTTTTCAGATTATCCTCTTGACATGGAGCCACTTCTAAGGAAGGGGTAGGATTGTGCATAGGCATAGGGGATTCTTGGAAGGTCTCCATATTTTGGCATGATGGGGAAGCATTTTGGAAGGGGCCTTCTGGAGTGGGTATGATTGGAATTGGAGTGCATGATGGCATAGGATCTAGG
This sequence comes from Cryptomeria japonica, assembly GCF_030272615.1. Taxonomy (NCBI): domain Eukaryota; kingdom Viridiplantae; phylum Streptophyta; class Pinopsida; order Cupressales; family Cupressaceae; genus Cryptomeria; species Cryptomeria japonica. The sequence continues at coordinate 976,841,518 of NC_081407.1, forward strand.
ATTTTTAAATCTTTAGAGGAACTTGTATCAATAATGCCATTAACTTGGATTTCCATAGGAGATAGCCCTTGAAGGTAAACATGAGAAGTTTCATTGTTTGAAGGAGATGGTATGGATTGTTTCTGAGAAGTTTTAGGAGATGAAGGCATTATGGAAGAGATGGAGGCCACATATGGAGCCTTTCTAGACATAGGTTCATGATTTTTATCATGCTTAGAAATAGTTCCTTCTTTTTCTTTAGGTGAGTCATTAGGATCTTCAATTTCAATGACACCATTATCAATGAGATCTTGAATCTTATGTTTTAATTCCATGCATTTTGAAGTCTTATGTTCATTTTGTCTATGATATGTACAACAATTAGTCATAAATTCACATCCCCATGTGGTCTTTTTAGGCAATATGATAAGATTATGCTCAAGAAGCTCTTTCAAAGTTGACTCAATAGATTGCCCCAAAGGTGTAAATTGTCTATCCAGAGGATATTTGGAGGAAATGTCTTTATGTCTTGATGAAGGTGCCTTGTGAGCTTGTTTGAGATTTGGCTTTTGATTGTCAATTATTTGTTGGCTTTTGATTGTCAAATCATATAATCATTTTAGCATTCCTTGAAGTTTCTCACTCTTGATATCATGCATTTGTTTTTCAAATGGAGTCATTTTTTTAATTTGTTGGATTTTCATGTCATATATTTCTTCCTTGATATCTTGAAGCATTTGAGCCAAGGTAGCCATGGGAATTGGAGCTAAGGTAGCCATGGGATTCTTACTTTTGTTAAAAAAATTAGAAGAGCTTCTGGTTTGAACAGACATTTACAACTGACAGGACCGAGAGCTAGATGTGTTACAGAAGTAAATGTAGCTAGTTGTTTGTTTAACGTAGTGATTGAGGGAAGTAACTAAGATCTGGTCTAGTTTTAGGAATGATCTATCCTATGTAAGATGGTATCTAAGTTAACTTAGGTTTGATAAGTAGTTGATTGAACTAGCTTAGAGAAAATTGTGCAACACAATGACAGGGGTACACTATCAAGATTGTTTATGCTCAGGAGGATGATAACCAATTTTAGGCTCGCTATATACTGATCTGGGCAATTTTGACTGTTTTAGCTGACAAGATCAGAAATTCATGTGATAGAGGATTGGATAGAGATGAGATTCTGATAGATAGAGTTTCAATGACTGACGACTACCAGTTTTTGATAAGGACTGATGTTTCGATGACTGATAGAGACCAGTTTGGACACGGACAAAGTTTATCATTGAATTGTTTGATATTGTTTGATTTGTTTTCTCTAGTTTTAGTATTTTAGTTTCAGTTTCAGGGATGAAAACACAGAAAACATGCAAAGATATATAATAATTCAATCACAACACACTAACCCTATAGAAGTTGGCTTAGAGAAGAAAATCTTTGCTTGTTGACTTAGGTACACACCCAATAGCTAATCAAAATACGACTGTTGTTTCACACAATGGATTCTCAACATCGTATTAGTCAACTCCAAACACTAATGGGGGCACGATATGGCAAGTGTCTTGGGAGAGTTACTATCTCTCTTGCATAAAGATTATCCCCCTTTCGGAGGTGAATCAAGTAGCTTCTAGCTTATAGTTCTTAGTCAGGAATTCCGTTTGAAATTACCCCTTGAAGTCACACAAGCATGATTGAGGCCTATAGACCAACAAGGTATCAAAACAAGCTGTAGTCATGTAAACGTGATTGAGACCGCGAGGCCCTACAAAATGCTCGATATGAGAGATCTCAAAGAGAAAACTCAAATAATCCCATCCTCTGAGACTTTAATTACCAGAGGCCTATTTATTATAGTGATTTGGAATGCTCAGGTCCAGTTGTACTCACTTGGGTCATTCTCATAGGGTGATTACTTTTTCCCACTGTGACAGGCCCATGAAAGGTACACAAATCTCAACGCTTAGAAAAAAGCTTCGAGGGTCTAGATTTTTGATTGTCTGTAAAAGACAAGAGCATACTCTCCTACCTCTTAGATTTTCCTGAAAACACAAAAGACAAATTTGTTCTTTAACCAGATAGCAATTTAAGTGCCTAAAAATTAATTTAAAGAATACACGATGTTTGATCGATTCTCTTTAGGCAACTTGCAAAACCAACGCATCAGTAGTCATGTTGTTTTTTATTCTTTGACAGGCGTATGTTTGATTGATAAATTCTTTGTCAAGCGGACCTGCAAAAATTAAAAGCCTAAAATTAGTTGCCAAAATAACATTAAAAAAAATCAACAAAAGAAAATTCTAGCATGCAATCTGTAAATTAAACTAATCTAACAAGAATTTCCATTTTTATGACTATCCTAGTTATGACAGTTTTGATAATACTGCACTCTTTTGTTTATAACTTTTCAACCAAAGATAATTTGGAAAATCTCTTCAGTGGAAATGTGGGAAAATTTGTTTTACAAAACATATTAAAATTGTGTGTAGATCCAACGGTTCAATAAAAATTTATGCTCTCCTAACAGAGACCATTTTTAACTGTCACAGAAGAATAAGTAAAATGATAGTACTGCACTCTGTCATTCCTAACTTTCAAACAAGAAATTCTTAGGAAAATCGATTTAGTGAAACTATAGAAAACTTGGTGTTAAACAACATATAAAAAAATGGTTTAGATCCAACGGTTTAATAAAAAGTTATGCCCTCCAAAAAGAGACCATATTTTACTGTCACAGAAGAACAAGCAAAAAGAAAGATTTTTATTTGCAAATTTAACACATGTTTATTAGTTATAAAAACCAAACATTAAATTTTTTCAAGAAACATTAGAAATCTCGTAGTCGTGGGTTTGAGCCCCATGGTGGGCACCAAAGATGTGTGTGTGAAAAGTGGACCTGTATCTATATCTGGAATACACAACACTTCAATTAAGTCATTAGATGCATGGTTAGTAAATCAATAATCAATGAATAATATGTTGGCATTTTTGTTGTTTATGTTGTGATTGTCATTGATGGACACACACTTGTATTGAGATCCCCTTTATGTGTATGAGCTTGTGCTCAACCGGTATTTGTTCCAACCGGTATGTTGTATACTAGTCTTTAGACTAGTGGTGATTTTGCAGAATGTGTTTCCTGGTCTGAAGCAGCATGTCGACCCCAAGCGGTTCGTAGATCCCAAGTGGCATGAGGGAGAAAAGTGGCACAACACATTCTTACCAGTATTCATTTTTGTCAAACTGGCAACCGATATTTTGTATGAACCGGTAATACTCTATGATGAGTTACCAAATGGCATTTTGTGATGAGTTACCAATCCACCGATTGTTTGATGGTGCCGACACATTGACGGTGCTTTTTGTGTCGTGTTACTGAGTACGTCTAGATGCATTGAACCTAAGAAATTGTAATGTGATCCTATTGGACCGACATGAAATCAGATTCCTTTAAAAGGACATCATGTCTAGGGTTTTAAGTTGTTGCTGAAAGGGTTAATGTCATGCTAGGGTTTAAGGTGGAAGTTGAGAATGATGTTATCTGAGAAGATCAAGTTGTAACTGTGTGAGAGAGAGAAGACTAAAGTAATGTTGGAATGCATTATCTGTGAGAAATACTGGATCTAACCAAGCAGTTTGTGCTATTAGATAGATCAAACACTTGTTGATTACTCACATCTTTGACAAGTCTGTAACCCTTAACCGGGTAGGCCTCAAAGCCTTTGTAAAATCCTCTAACAAGGTGGTTCACACATGTGAATCTAAAATCCTCTAACAAGGTAGTCTTTAATCAGGCTTATCTCCTAACAGAGATTGAGATTCCTAATAGGATCTATTCTGGTGAAGAACATTGTAAGACCTTAACCGGTTTGACCTTAACCAGTCTGGTTTCTATTCTGCAGATAGTGACTTGTGAGTTCCATCTCACCGTGGTTTTTCCCAGTTGGGTTTCCAGGTCAAATATCTTGTGTTATGGTAGTATTGCTTTTGTGGGTGAATTCTTTATTCACATTTTGGTTTGCATGTGTGGTAACCGGTTTGACTGTTAGATTGCTTTGCTGGTTTATCTTTGGACTGTGTAAGTGTTTTAGTGCATTGATTTTTGGCATACTAATTCACCCCCCCTCTTAGTATTCATCAATTGGTATAAGAGCCTACCTTTCTATAAGTTTAACCACTTGGAAAGAGATATGGGGGAATACACCATGAGGGAACTTACTCAATGGCTCACTAAGTCTGAGCAAGCCTATGATGATCTTATGGTGAAATACAAGGCATCTCAAGCAAAAAGGAGAGAACATGTAGAAAAGCTGATGGAACTATCTGAAAGTAGTTCTGAAGATGAAGCTAACATGGAAGCCATGATTACTGAAGTAAATAAGCTGAATGATTCAAACTCCAATCTGAGAAAGGAGTTGGAAGGACTGACTATTCGGTTTAGTCAAGAGCTTGAGAACCGGAGAAAAGCTGAAGATCAGGTAAAGGACAGAGATCATGAGATCTCCAAGTTGAAACAAGAGATTAGTGCACTGACTGCTCGCCTTCATGAGAACAAAATGGAAAAGGAAGACATGCAAGGAGAACTGAACATTGCTATCTCTGAAAATGCAAGTCTAATGGAGACAAACACTATTATTTCCAAAGAACTCTTTGAGTCAGAGAAAATACTGGCTAAGTTTGGCAAAAGTACTGTCAAGCTAGAGCAAAAGCTTGAGTCATCTAGACCGGCAAAGAATACCAATGGTCTTGGTTTCTCTGGACATGAGGAAGGAGAATCCTCATGAACAAATGTTGAAGCATCAAAGAAGCAACTGACACTCAAAGGAAAAGGTAAGAAAAAATTCAAACCTGTTTGCTTTAACTGTCTTAAAGAAGGACACACTGCCAATGTATGTAGGAGCAAAGCCTACAATAATTTTCCATATTTTATCAACAATGTACCTAGATCCCATAAGTTCAATGGTCATTGTTGTGCATGCAACAAGTTTGGGCATAGAGCATTTGAATGCAAGTCTATGATGGATAACACTGGAAGATATCCTCAGAGGACCCAAGGAACTGGTCTTGAACCTTTTGTGAACCGGAACCCCAACCGGTTTAATGTCTTCAATCATCAGTCAAGAAGCAGTGGCCATCAAGCAGCAATCGGATGGAGAGAAAGTTGTATGATCTATCATGGTCATGGTCACACTACTATAACATGCAGAAGCAAGAATGGAAACATGTACAATGGACCTTGGAGAGCACCTAGACTTGTTTGCTATCACTGCGACAAACTGGGTCACATTGCAAGATTCTGCAGAAGCAGAAAAAGTATATCTGATGATATACCTATCACTTAGGAAGGAGAAATCGATGTTGAAAAAGTTCAAGATGACATGAAGAAAAAATGGAGGAAGAAACCAACAATGTTGGAAGAGGAACCGGTTTCTCCACCTAGTGTGGAAATATCGAAATCGACAAACTAAGCCTCAAAGGCTTAGGGGGAGCAAATGGCGAAATACTTTCAAACCCCCGGTTTACACTGGTAAATGACCTTAACCGATATGCGATACCTGTCGCTGGGCAGAAGACCGGAAATGGTAAAAAGGAAAATTAGGGTTTATACCCTAATAAAGGAGCATTAATGGCGGTAGGTGAGAGACATGTATAAAAGCATTTTTCAAATCATTTCTCACTATCTGATTTTGAGCGAAGAGAAGTTTTCAAGTGCAGAGTGAAGAAAAGGCGATTTGAGCTTGGATTTCAAGAAATTGACAAACCTTGAAAGAGATTCAAATCCAGTGTGCAAGTGGTAGTGGAGAACACAAAGCGATGATTTGGCAACCGACGGAGAGTGGAGTAAAGAAAAATCAAGAAGCCCTAAATTCATGTTTGAAAGTATTTTTTCGTGTTCTTGAAATACTCTACAATGGCTTCCGCATCTCATACCAGTGTGAGTACATCCATAGAGTCGGAAAGTTTTATTCAGAGGAAGTGCAAATATAATGCTTTATCACAAGTTCCAGCTGGAGTCATAGTTGAAGAGGGAATTTCTGATTATATTGATTGCAAAATAGAAGACCTAGGGTCTTTAGCCATTCACACTCAGTTAGGTCTATTTTGCAGCAAGGACAAAAAGATAAAACTAGAGTTTAGTGTCTTAGAGAAGAAGAAATTCCACAATGCAGTATATTTTCTAGAAGATTTCATGGAGGATCACATCAGAATTATTTTGAGCAGAGTCCATGGTGACAAGATGTACCTGGAGAGGACGCATGATATTACGCCTCAGGCAATTCATGTAGTCACTGGTTTTTATAACACAGGGGAAGTGCCAGCGCTGAGAAAAGTGAGCAAAACCGAAATAGCCAAGCTCATCGGTTCAACCAGTGATTCATGGGGTATGACAGTCAATCCTATCAAGGATGATCTAGTGAAATACGCCTGCATGGTGATAGGCTACAGAACATTTTCAGCCAACAAGATTAATTCTGTATTTGCTGCAGTGGTAAATGCCACTTATTGGATGATAAAAGAGGATGCATCTTTTGACTTATGCACCGGTATGCAGAGGCAACTCTTGTTGAATCTTAAGGCAATCAAACAGGATAATTCACTGAGGTTTAAGTTTGGACAACTACTGGTAGGGTTGTTCTTCTATTTCCAAGGCTACTTTCCTAGTGTAGGAGATGTCCAGTGGTCCCCTGACCAATCGGTAACCAAACAGATAAAGGAAAGTGTTCAAGCCATTGGAACTGGCTACCCTGAAGTACTAAACAAATATTTTGATGAGTTCAGAAGATAGATGAGTCAGAGGGTAAGAATCTCAGGTGATATAGTGAAGAAATATGAAGATGACATCTGTTTCACTATTCAGGTGGACAAATGTTTAATGGAGGTTGTTGAGCCTAGAATGGAGGAAGTGGAGCCAATGGGCTATGAGGTTATGTATGACATGCTGGAAGGGTATGTCTCAACCCTTATTGCCTCGCCTCTTGATCGAAAGGCTAAGAGGACCGAAACCTACTTGGAGAGGATTGCACTGGTTGAAGAACCATCGGTGCAGAAAGGAAAAGAACTGACAGCTAAGAAAGCCAAGGCATTGCCTGCAGCATCGGCACCGGCTACCACTGCAACTCCAAGAGTGACCAAGCGGTCACTGACAAAGAAGAAATCGGAGGTAACACTGGAAAAAGTCTTCAAAAGAAAGAGGAAGACTAAGACAAATGATCCGGACTCTGAAGAAACCGAGTCTAATGAAAAGCCGAAGAAGGCAAGACAGACAAAGAAGGTGAAGAAGAATGAATCGGCAGCATCCGCACCAGTAAATATTGATATCTCCTCATACAAACCTTTGACACATTGTCAAAGAATAGTAAAAAATATTAGGAGAAAATTACTTCATGATTTAGTAGACTATTATGATGAGTTTAATAGTGAGGAGAAAGATGAAGTACTACTGGAAATCGTTCTTTATTTGTGTAAAAATGACCGGTCACCATCAGAGATTAAATCTTAGACACCGGATTCATTATTTAAAGCATTAGATAATAAATGGCGCATTGCCATTGAAAAAGAACAGGAGATTAGGGAGAAAGTCTTTGCACATTACTTTCCTGAACTCTCAAATTCAGAATTATTTGATGCCCTGGATCAAAATAAAGGTCTCTTCTTCACAAGGAGAAGATTCTAGTTGTTGGAGGGGAGAATTGATGATGTCAAAAAAGATGCTCATTAGCATATGGCTCATGCTATCAACTCTCACAAAGCATGAATGGCCAACCTCCAAGCGGAAAAAGAACCGGTTATTTCCAAACCGGATGAAGTTTTTGATGAGGAAGGAAACCTAGTGGAAGAACCAATCGACACTATTGATGTCGATGTCCTGGATGTAGAAGATGTCACTCAGGACATACCTTCTGAGGGAGCTGAATAGGGGTGAACAAGCCGAACAAGGTGGTGAACAAGCTGAGGACACACAACAAGCAGCAAAGGAACAAGATGAGAAGAAGAAGAGGGATGAAGATGAGAAAAAGAAGAAAGAGGAAGAGAAGAGAAAAGAGGAAGAGGAGAAACAAAAAGATGAAGAAAAGAAGAAGCAAGAAGATGATAGGAAAAAGAAAGAAGAAGAGGATAAGGAAGAAAAGAGAAAGAAGGAAGAAGAAGAGAAGAAGAAGAAGGAAGAAGAAGAAAAGAAGAAGAAGGAAGCGAAAGAGAAGAAGAAGAAGGAAGAGGAAGAACAAAAGAAGAAGGAAGAGGGAGAACAAAAGAAGAAGGAAGAGGAAGCAAAGAAGAAGGCAGAAGCAGAGCAGAAGCAGAAAGAAGAGGAAGACAAGAAGAAGATGGAAGAGGAAGAGAAGAAAAAGAGAGAAGAGAAAGAGAAAGAAGAGAAGGAGAAGAAAAAGAAGGAAGAAGAAGACAAGACAGCTGAAGCATTGAAGAGCACACAGATGGAGACTCCTGAGGCAATCGGGAGCCAAGCCAAACTGGCTACTATCTCGAGTCCTATTGATCTCCAATCTATAAGTGAGTCTGAGCTTATGTAGAGCATCAAGGTTGCCCAAGAGCATGTTGAAGTCATTCGTGGGAAAAGGGAATAGGATATTATTCAGGTGGCTGTAGACACCCTTACCGGTTTAATCCCCGGTACTAATCTTCCTGACACTGAATCATCACTAGCACAACTCAAACTTCTATGTACTGTAGTGGATGATCAGGTGCAGAGTCTAGAAGAAGCAACATAGGCCAATGTAAAGAAAGAGCACCAAAAGGCTCTTAATGTTGCTCTAGTGAAAAAGATGAATGAGCTTAGGACTGAACTGCTGAAAGATCAAAAGGACATAAGGAATGCCTTAGATGAGGGAAACTTGCTACTCAGCAAAATCTGTCAACCTCATCTGTTCTGTGATGATGTGATAGCCAAGAATTAAAATTTTCAAATGGACTTACAGTCCAACTTGGGCACATTTAAGACACCTTATGATTCGTTTGCAGCATATTGGCAAACCATTCACCGGTTCCAGATCTAGTCAGCCAAGATAGAGCAAGAGATCAGTACACGGTCTAGGGATTTGCAGGAGCTTCAACTAGTATTACTTCCACGACTGTAAATTCTTTAGAAGTGTTATCTGAACCTGGATGCCCTGACAGTCACATAGGAATTGAGCACAGTAGATGCCATGGAAGAACAGGTATCCCAGATGCAGACATAGAAGGAAGTGGCAACCTCTCTACTTGAGTCCTGGTCTCTATCCATGAAACAATTTTTGCAGGACTATAAATCAGTTTTTGACAAGTATTATTCATTATTGTCATAAACTTTTATATATATATATGGAAACAGGGTTATTCAGTGGTACTTTGTCATTGCTGGCAAAGGGGGAGAAGTATATCTGGTTTTTGGTTATAAAATTTTGATCTTTTGACACAGGGGGAGAAATATCTAGTTTTGACATTTTGATATATGCTTTGATATATGCTATATGCTCTGTATGCAAAATTGCTATACACTGTGTTAATTAAGGGATAGTGTATATGCTTAGGGGGAGCAATTTTGTTAATGGCAAGTTTTTGTTGTAAAACACTTAGATGTCAAATTTTTATTTTCCTAAGTGTTGCCATCAATGCCAAAGGGGGAGATTGTTGGCATTTTTGTTGTTTATGTTGTGATTGTCATTGATGGACACACACTTGTATTGAGATCCCCTTTATGTGTATGAGCTTGTGCTCAACCGGTATTTTTTCCAACCGGTATGTTGTATACTAGTCTTTAGACTAGTGGTGATTTTGCAGAATGTGTTTCCTGGTCTGAAGCGGCATGTCGACCCCAAGCGGTTCGTAGATCCCAAGTGGCACGAGGGAGAAAAGCGGCACAACACATTCTTACTAGTATTCATTTTTGTCAAACTGGCAACCGGTATTTTGTATGAACCGATAATACTCTGTGATGAGTTACCAACCGACATTTTGTGATGACTTACCAATCCATCGATTGTTTGACGGTGCTGACACATTGACGGTGCTTTTTGTGTCGTGTTACTGAGTACGTCTAGATGCATTGAACCTAGGAAATTGTAATGTAATCCTATTGGACCGACATGAAATCAGATTCCTTTAAAAGGACATCATGTCTAGGGTTTTAAGTTGTTGCTGAAAGGGTTAATGTCATGCTAGGGTTTAAGGTGGAAGTTGAGAACGATCTTATCTGAGAAGATCAAGTTGTAACTATGTGAGAGAGAAAGAAGACTAAAGTAATATTGGAATGCATTATCTGTGAGCAATACTGGATCTAACCAAGCATTTTGTGCTATTAGATAGATCAAAAACTTGTTGATTACTCACATCTTTGACAAGTCTGTAACCCTTAACTGGGTAGGCCTCAAAGCCTTTGTAAAATCCTCTAACAAGGTGGTTCACACATGTGAATCTAAAATCCTCTAACAAGGTAGTCTTTAATCGGACTTATCTCCTAACAGAGATTGAGATTCCTAACAGGATTTGTTCTCGTGAAGAACATTGTAAGACCTTAACCGGTCTAGTTTCTATTCTGCAGATAGTGACTTGTGAGTTCCATCTCACCGTGGTTTTTCCCAGTTGGGTTTCCACATCAAATATCTTGTGTTATGGTAGTATTGCTTTTGTGGGTGAATGCTTTATTCACATTTTGGTTTGCATGTGTGGTAACCGGTTTGACTGTTAGACTGCTTTGTCGGTTTATCTTTGGACTATGTAAGTGTTTTAGTGCATTGATTTTTGGCATACTAATTCACCCCCCCCTCTTAGTATTCATCATAATAAACCATTACAAAGTGACCCATTGCCTTCTAGTAGATGCGAGTTTAGATTTCTCTCAGATTGCTAAGCTATCGAGTGACTAGACAACACCTAAACAAAACATTTTTAAATCTACATGAGCATGAATATGAGCTAAATGGATGCAAGATTTAAGCTAGATATGGAAGATTAATCTAACATGATTTAAGCAATATATGAATATTTAAGCTAAATGATTTAAGCAATATGAAATAACTAATACGCAATATCTCAATGCAAATTCTCAATGAACCTAGAGCAAAAACAACATAATAACAATATATTCTCTAGGATCTTTGAATGAGAGATGAGAGCCTGAATTTATAGAAAATTTAGAAAGAAACCAAAGGCTGAGATCAAATGATGATGAGCGGTCAAGATTTTCCAAGAGGAAGCACAATCCAGGTGAATTGATGTGATTGGATGCTTTTCTCAGTTTTAAAAGAAATTGAACTAAAATTAAGATAAAATCAGGAAAAAACTGATTTATTCTCTATTTCATTCAATTTTAATATTTAATTATTTTATTTGCTTTCTTTGAGATTATTTATCAATTTTTAATTTGTTTTTCAAGATTATCTCCAATTGATTTCTTTTCTCAAATTTTAATTCTTTTTTGGTCAATTAATTCCTTTTTTGATTTATTTCTTTTTTTGAAGATTTGTGCTCATAATTTCCAATTCCTCTTTCTTGATTTGTTTCCTTTTTTGAAGATTTATGGCAATTTTTATTTATTTTTCAAATTAATTCCTCTTTTTGACGATTTAATGGCAAATTGATTTATTTAATTAAATATGCTAGGATATTTAAAATAAATAAGATAATTATTTAAAATGATTTACTTGGAATGATTTAATTAATTAAATAAATATTTAATTAATATTGGTTGATTAATTTTGCCATGTGACATTTGATGATTAAAGAATTAATTGTGTGCTCAAGATTTATTTAATTGCCTTTGGTTAGGACCTTGGTGACGTTGTTGAGATTAGGGGCTCATGGTTTAGATGACCATTTTTAGGGTATTACAATAACAACATATGAAGTTTCAGAAGTTTGAGGAACATTCATAATAGAAGTGGTTACTCAACAATAATGTGGAGCTAGCTGATATTTTTCATAGTCAGTAGATTAGTCTAAACATCCAGTTGGTAACAAAAGAAATATAAGATACAATTACCACAAGCAGCCACACACACTAACAATCATTCTCAGCAAACAGACTAAAGCACAAAGAGTCCTTATTCACTGTTTCAATTTACAACAAGGTACCCACAAAGGTCTCATAAGGACAGTGAATAAGTCTTCCAAGAATAGTCAACTTAACAACAAAATAGTAGTATCTTCTTCTTAAAGATTCTACAAACCCTCATATAATGGAGACTACATCATCAAAGGTTGTTACTGTCAAAACGACTTGTAGTCTAAGCATATATCATACAAAGAAGACCAATTGTTTAGTATAGCTCACAAGAACAGAGAAGAACATTCAAATCAAGTCACTGGTTTTGCTACGTATATACAATAGAATATAAAGGAGACATGATAGCCTTGAGATGACAAGAAAATAGAAAGTAAGAGAAAGCAAACTCTTCATGATCATCATCCAGGAAATAGTTTGCAGTCATGATAATAGAGCAGAACAATCCTCAAGAACAGTGAGTGTGAGGAGGGTTTTCAAAGAAAAACAATAGCAATACATGATATCTTCAGTTAAACATGAGGAAAGGATCAAGTTCCTGTCAAAAGATTTCTTGTCAAAAGCATTAAAATTAGTTCAATGATCAATATAATGAGCCAAAGGATCATGTCAAGCAATATGAAAGATTAGTAGCAACCATTTATCAGTCAAAGGAAACAACAACCCATGAAAGGTTGGAAACCTTTAAGAGAAATAATGTATATATAGCCTATATATATCTACATGAAGACTGTCAAAATGAGGAAATTATACAAGAAGCCTGCACACATAGAGCCAACACAAGCATAATAATGAACATAATGAGACTAGTCACTAAATTGAGTAAGTTACAGTGATAATCCCCATAGCAGCAATATCACAATCTTCAAAATGCATTTTTAGGGGAGCATTCCAAGAAATCATCTGACAGTGTTGACAAATAGAGGGGTTTGAAGAAAAAGAAAGAGAACCTTAAGGTTTTCATGGCGGAAAATGGAGTGTAGAAGCCCTTAAGGGTTTCATGGTGGTCAGACACCACAAAATACAGTCAGGAAAGAATAGAGCTAAACCATAAAAAACACTGAGCTATCTACAATATTATTCATGGAGATTAGGTCGTTTACCTTATTACCTCCTATGGTTATCTCCCGCAAAATGATCCGAAAATAGAGACCTCGAGCTGTAGGGTATTTCTTCATAACCTTAGTTTTCCCAATGATGACCGCCTCGAAGCATCAAAACAACAAATGAAAAAGATGAAGTATCTTTTCATCTTTTTACTCTTCTTTGTTGCTTAGGTTTTACAAACCCTAAGGAAACCCGATAAGCATAAAAGTCTTCTACTTTTATTAAAGGATTTATTATCATTTTCATATCATGGTTATCCTTCCTTTTAACTCATGCAAGTGTTTTATTAACACTTAATATAGGTCACATAAGCCTTTTAGTAAATTCTTTTGCATTTATTCTAAGATTGTGAATCTTTATTCTAAAAGTGATATTCATAAATCACTTTAGGGAAAAGATACTTTTGAAAAGCAAATAGATAGGGGATATTTTTGAATTTTGTGTGAGTAAACTAGGAAAAGGTCTTAGTTTTCATTGAGTTAATACATAAATCATAGAGTTGATTGAAGTTGTGTCAACACATGAGGGAGTGAAATTAGGAATTTTGGCCACCTAATTAGCAGTTTGAGTCCAACTGGAGAGTCTTAGGTGTTGAGGTTTCAGTCAAGGAGTATTTTGAAAAGCTCAACTACTTGATTCTTGGAGTTTCATCCCTAATTTTGAGGGGTTTTCTGTTATATCTGAGTCAAGGAGATGGTTTTCATTTTTTACTTCTCTTTTGGCAGTTTGAAGAGGATTATCTTTTAGTTAGCTGCATGATTAGAGGAAGGGATTGGAGTTCATCCATTTTTGGAGCCAAAATTCAAATTTTATTTTTGGAGGTAGATTGTATAAGTCATTCTTTCTCACTCATTTTTCTCTAGTTTTGGGGTTTGTAATTTTTCAGCAGCAGAGATCCTTGCTCTTGTAACTCATTACTTATGAGTATTTTGAGATTTTTCATGAAAAATATTCAGATTTTTGTAAGTAGTTCTACAAATTTGGAATGCAGATAGCTCCTTATTCTTTGTAAAGAGGTTGTTCTCCTTCTCATTATTCTTGGTTTTCAAGTGTTGTTTGTGAATTTTATGGTAAAATATTGTTTTATCATTTGTTTCATCAGATTCCTTCAATGTTGAATGCTAAGAATGTTATGTCTTAGTGCAGGTCTATGTTAGTGTTTTCATTATTTTGCATAAAAAATATGAGAACCTTATTGTTCTACATTTTGTATACATCAGAAAGTCAAAGCCTTTCATAAGAATCATTTTTGCAGGCATAAGTAGCAGAGTTGTGAGATTGCATAGATTCAATACTTGAGCATTTTTTGTGAAGTTTTTAAACATTTCAGATCATTCCAGTCATTGGCGGATCACCTTTTAGCAATGGTTTCATTTTATGCATATTCTTCTATCCCTTTTCCAAGTCAGCTTTAAGTTAGTATTAGATGATCAAATAGGAAGTCGACCTATAATCTAGAGGTCTGCTCTCATAATAGGATACCCACAGCTTGAGAGAAGTCTAATGTGTCATGGGATTGTAGGAAATTAAAGTTTGCCTCAGGTGCAAATCCATGTGACAACAATAAGCAAGAGTAGTTATGAGAGCACCAATGAGGTGCAAGGGTAAGTACAACTACCTGCCAAGTACTAGCACAAATATTAATTTAGGTAAAATATAATAAACTTTACCTACTACTTAGGAAAATGATATGCCTGAGTAAACTTAAGATTGTGAGTAAATATAATTTTAGCCAACATATGTTCATATAGGAATGTTGGTATAATTAATTATTCATGTTGGATATTATTACACCTTACTTAAGTTTACTTAGGATAATGCATTTCATAGTAGTTTGGGTATGAGACACTTGGGTGTTTGTGCCACATTGGGATAGTGTGTGTAGGAGAATTTCCACCTTTTATGGTGTGATCTTGTTACTACTTTATCATATCCACTTATTGTGGAGTGATAATTCCACCTTCGGTGGGTGATCCACCTCATGCGGAATATTATATTATTTCTCCTACCTACTACACCTATTTCCTACCTACCTTTGTTTCTTATTGAGCCACATGTCATGTTTGTGTGCTCACATATCCACATAGCCTTGCCTTTATAAGCAGGCTCATATTATTTGCTTGTAACTATTGAACAACAATCTGGATGATCTAGTTGATCACATTTTGCATCATTGATAGGAATACAATTTATTCTTGTCACATTTTTGTTGTCTCTTATTTGTGCTTTCCATTGCCTCTAGATCTTGGCAAAATCTCACATGGTATCAGAGCTATTAGAGTGCCATTGGTTTGCCAATTGAGAGAAATTTGGGGTTTCACTTTTTAGAGCTTTCTATTGTAGGTCTTTATTGGAGCTTGTTGGGTCAAATCTGAGGTCATCATTGGATTGAGGAGGTTTGAGAAAGTCAGAATCACCTTTTGTTTTGTCCAAATCCAACATCTAAGGTCAAATCTGGAGCCGTTTGAAGGTGGAGGAGGGTGGTGACTTGTCCCAGTAGCGATGTGCAATTTTGGAGCAATTTTGGCTGAATTCGTCATCGCCATCGCGCTCAAAAGGCCCAAAAACCCCAAGATCACCTATCCATTTGCCAAAATCTAAGCAGTTGACTTGGAGCTGAAAAAAAAAATCTTCCCCCTTGGTTGTACGGATGGCGATACAGTCTGCATATGCAGGTATTTAAAAAAAAAAATGATTTTTCTATTTTATTTAAAATCGCATTGAAAAAAAAACATTAAAAATCAATTTTTATTTTAAAGGGGGGGGGGGAATCATTTTTTAAAAACCTTTTTTAACCCCACGAGGGGGTGTCGTAGCAGGCACCCGACAGGGTACCTTGTTGGCATATGATGAAGCGGTGACAAAATATGTTGTCATTGATGTCAATACATGCTCAAGTAGGTACACCGGTATGCACCAATATGAAGATTGGAAGGGATATAGGTCAACCGGTATGAAGAGATGTAGTAAACCGGTGTCAGGGTTTCACTAAGTGTGACTACCGGTTGGTAGTCTCAACTCTAGGGTTTTTGGTTTGACAATCTAGCTTGTGCGATGCAACCGATGATATTCTATGATGAGTTAGCTAAGAAATAAGGATGAGATTGAGATGCCACGTTAGTTTTGTGCACATGAAGGATTTCCTTGAGGATCTTGCATGTGAAGATCGACTGCATTAAGCATCTACCTCGGGAATGAACATTCTTCTTAGCGGTATGAGAAGAAAGCATGATGGGTTACTGATTTCTATGTGCGTGAAGAATGGATGATGCAGAATGACTTGTGATCTGTTTGAGATTGTTTCATTCTATGAAAAGTGTTTTGGACGGTCAGGATTGGACCGCTTGTAATAGTAAACCTAAATACTTAGGGTTTAGGGTTTATGTTATTGACCTAATTGTTGTCTATAAGGTCGATGATATTCTTGTAAGTGTTGGAAAAAGTTGTGTGTGTATCCGAGTGATGAGATACTTGCTAGACTAGTGAGTGAAAACTGTAAAGTGTGATTGCAAAGTAGAGGAACTGAAAAGGATCTACCTTAGCATATAGTGTTGTTATCAGATCAGAGTTTTACCTGTTGTCTTCTAACAATTTCAATAGAAGGAAAATCCCTTTGTCGAGTAGATTTAACAAGCTTACTGTAAATCCTCTAACCAGGTGACTCAAGTTCATTGAGTTATTTAAATCCTATAGCGAGGTAACCTTTAACAGGGTATATAGCCATCCCTTAACTGGGTGATCTTTAACAAGGATCGGTTCCTAGAAGAACCTTATTGTAAAGTCTTTAACCAGTCTAGGCTCCTAACAAAGCGAGCTTCAAAAGAGTTCAAAACAAGCTTGTGGGTATTCATCCCCACCGTGGGTTTTTGCATTTGGGTTTCCATGTGAAAAATCTATGTCTCATGAGTTGTGCATTTTTCATGTGATGATTAAGTATTCTTTGTTTAGGTGATTATGCATGCAGAGCTAATGGGTATGGTATTATTGATACACCACATGCATATGTCTATGGGTGAAGTTATTATCAAGTATTTAATGATATTTGAAGTATTCGGTTTTACCGATTTAAGTTGTCTGAAGTCTTACTGTGTTTAATCGATATTGCCATGGTTAAGTTCAGTGAAGAAGACAACCGGTTAGCGTTGTTTTAACTTGATGAGTTGTGGAGAAGTTTTTGTATGTACTGATTCACCCCCCCCTCTCTCAGTACGAGTTAGGGTATTTGTTATTCATCATTATTCATCAATTGGTATCAGAGCGACTCCAAGTCCTCGGTGATATAAGCTTAACTGCTTGAGGTAAAAGATCCTGCCTTAATGATGAAGAGGGAAGGTCCTAAGTTCAATATAGATAACTTCAAAATATGGAAGGACAAAATGAAGATCTATATCAAGAGTTTGGATGCTCAACACTGGAGCTATGTTGAGAATGTCTATGTAATCCCCACTGAGACTCTAATTGATGATCAGAAAAGAGAGATTCAAGAAAATGGGCAAGTCATGGAAGCCCTTATTAGCTGTTTGTTCAATATTGAGTTCATTTATGTACAAGATAAGGACACTCCTAAGGATGTATGGGACACATTGGAAACTATTTATGGCGGTGATGAGCATGTCAAGCAAGCTAAGGAAGAGAGCCTTAGAGGAAAATTTGAAGACATGAGGATGGTTGAAGGTGAACCATTCAACAATATGGCATAAGGATCAAGACTATGGTTGGAGATATTAAGAGCACTGGTGGAACAATTGAAGATACCACTGTTGTCAGTAAAGTTTTGAGATCATTGTTTCTAGTCTATGCAATTAGAGTTGCTGATATTCAGGAGTTAAGGTCTATTGACAAAACCAAGGTATCCTTAGACTCTATCATTGCAAAGTTGACTGCATATGAGTTGAATAGCTATGATGGTAGTGTTCAGAAGACTGAGCCAGCCTTTAGAGCATCTGTTGTACCAACCAGAAAAGGAAAAGAAGTAAGTACCAATTATGAATCTAGGAAATACAGAGATATGGATGATGAAGAGATTTTGATGGAGTTGAAAGATCTTCTTGCCAAGAGACTTCCAAAAGGCACTGGAAAATATAGAGGTAAGCTTCCTTTAAAATGTTTTTCCTGCAATAAGATAGGACATATAGCTGTTAACTGTCTTAACAATGACAATAAGGATAAACCGGAGAGGTTTAGAAAGTATAAAAGAAGAAATAGAAGAAATTGTCTTGTTGCAGTGGATGAAGGTGTTACTGATGAAGAATCTGAGGATGAAGAGAATGAGGACATAGTGTTTGTAGCTGTAAAGGAAGAAGTGTCTGACAAAAAAGCAATTGTCTCGCGCATTAACAACTCTAATGAGTGGATTATTGATAGTGGTTGTTTTCACCACATGACTGGTGACTGGGGAAAGTTTCTGTCTTTAGAAGAATATGATGGAGGTGTTGTTAGATTTGGCAACGATGCACCATGCTTGGTAAAAGGTAAAGGATCCATCTCACTGAATGGAAAGAGTAGTGCGGATGATGTCTACTGGGTAGAAGGTATTAAGCATAACTTGTTGAGTGTTGCTCAACTAAATGATAAAGGACTCATTATGGAGTTGAAAGGTGGAGTCTGTAGTATAATTGGAAAGAGTGGTGAACTTATTGCCACCGGTAAGTAGACTAGAGGTAACTTGTTTTAGTTGAATGCCAAGATAAGTCAGTGTCTAATGGCAAAGTTTGATGACAGTTGGATATGGAATAGGAGACTTTTTCATATGAATTTTAATAATATTGTAAAGGCTAGTAAGATCAAGGCAGTAAGAGGATTGCCTTTGCTGAACAAACCAAAGAATTCTTTGTGCAAAGAATGTCAACTTAGGAAGATGTCTTCCTCAACTTTCAAAGGTAAGTCTTTTTTAGCAGAAAACTTACTTGATCTTGTGCATACCGATCTGTGTGGTCCTATGAAAACTAGAAGTATTCAGGGAGATAGGTATTTCATGATTCTTACTGATGATTGCTCAAAAATGATGTGAGTCACATTCTTGAAAGACAAGTTTGAGGCGTTTGGAAAGTTCAAAGCCTTTAGAGCATTATTAGAGAAGGAAAGTGGTCAAAAGATAAAGTGTCTTAGAACTGATCAAGGAGGTGAATTCACTTATGATGAATTCAACAAGTACTGTGAAGAGAACGGTATCAAGAGGTAGTTGTCTACCCCAAGGACACCACAACAGAATGGCATAGCAGAAAGGAATAACAGGATTGTAGTTGAAGCAGCTAGAACTATGTTGATCCAAGGAAAGGTTGCTCACACTTTTTGGAGAGAAACGATGAGCACTGCAGTCTATACTATGAACCAGGTACTCATTAAGAAAGGTAAAGATAAAACCCCTTACGAGTATTGGACCAGGAAGACACGCACTATGAGTTATTTTAAAGTATTTGGTAGTAAGTGTTGCATCAAGAGAGGTTAGCATCTGAGCAAGTTTGATGCTAAATGTGATGAATGAATATTTCTGGGATATTCCACTAAAAGTAAAGCTCTCAAGTGTTACAACAATAGAACACAAAATATTGTTGAGAGTATCAATGTCAGGGTTGATGAATCCCCTGAGGAACCTAAGGAAACCTGCAGTGAGAAAGTGGAAGATGAACCAAGTGTAGCCTTCTGGGAATCGGTTAAGAAAGAAACAAGTAAAGACCTCAATGTTCCTGTACCGGTAGAAGCTATAGTAGGCGAAGAATAAGAAGATGAAAAGCAAGCAGAACCAACTAGAGTCATTCCTAGATATGTGAAACTACATCATGATCTGAAGCAGATCATAGGAGATAAAGATGTAGGGATACTCACAAGAAGAAAGGTGAAAGAGAACTCTTGCATGATTTCTGAATTTGAGCCTAAGACCACTGAGAGGTACTTACAGATGAAGACTGGATTAAGGCAATGGAAGAGGAGCTAGACTAGATAGAAAATAATGCAACATGGTCTTTGGTACCCAGACCCGAACACAAGAATGCCATAGGTACCAAATGGGTCTTCGGGAATAAGCTAAATGAAGAAGGCATAGTTGTAATGAACAAGGCAAGACTTGTATGCAAGGGATATGCTCAGGAAGAGGGAGAAGACTATGGAGAAACCTTTGCTCCCATGGCTAGACTGAAAGGTGTCCGAATGCTACTTGAATTTGCAGCATTCAAGGGATTTAAGGTATACCAGATGGATGTAAAGTCTACGTTCTTAAATGGAATCCTAGAAGAGGAAGTGTATATTGAGCAGCTGGATGGGTTTTCGTTATCAAAAGATAGTAACATGGTTTGTAGATTACACAAGGCCCTGTATGGATTGAAACAAGCACCAAGGGCATGGTATGAATAGTTACACTCTCATCTTGTGAAAATAGGATTTCAGAGAACAAGTGAGGACAGTAACATATACCTAAAATTTGAAAGTGATCAGATTCTGATCTGTGAAGTATTTGTAGATGACATAATCTTTGGAGGAGATGATGAAATGAGCCATACATTTGTAGATGAAATGAAGAAAGAGTTTGAGATGTCTCTAATTGGAGAGATAAAGTTCTTCATTGGATTACAGATTCAACAAATGAAAGAGGGTATCTTTATTACCCAGTCCAAGTATGTCAAAGAGGTATTGAAGACCTTTGGCATGGAGGAGAGCAAACTGGTTGGTACACCAATGGTGACCGGCTGCAAATTGAGTAAGGAAGATGATTCATCGGTTATGAATGAGAAGGAGTATTGGTCAATGATTGGTAAGCTGCACTATGTGGTGCACAACAGACCAGATATTGCTCATGCAATGGGCATAGTAGCTCATTTTCAGAAGAGTCCAAGAGAATCCCACTTGGTATCGGTCAAGAGGATTCTTAGATACCTGAAAGGGACTGTTGACTATAGATTATGGTATCCATACAATGGTGATTTTAATCTCAAAGTGTTTACTGATGCAGATTGGGCAGGTAATGTGGACGATCAGAAGAGCACAACTGGTGGAGCATTCTTCCTTGGTGGAAGACTAGTCTCCTGGACAAGCAAGAAGCAGAGCTGTATTTCTCAGTCTACAACTGAAGTAGAATATGTGGCACCATGTACGGAATGGCTTCAAAGTACCTATATCTGAATTGATGAGTATATTTTGTGATAATACTAGTGCAATCAATATTTCCAAAAATTCAGTATTGCATGCTAGAACAAAGCACATTGAGCTCAAGTATCATTTATTGAGAGAGAAGGTTCAAAACAAAGAAGCCGTATTACAACATGTTTCTAGTAAGGAGCAAGTAGCAGACATATTCACTAAGCCCTTGCCGAAGACTACATTTACCTATTTGAGAGGTGAATTAGGGGTTTTGCCCCTTCATGAAGTAAACTAAAGATGTGTGCTCCACATCAGTTAGCTATTACAGTGACAAATATTTTAGGATTGATGTGTTGAAGGATGCTACTCATAGGGGGAGAAACATAGTGGAGTATGTAATCTTGTGCCTCCACTTTGGCACTGTTGTCAAAGAGGGAGAAGATATCTGATGAAGATATTTTAGATGCACTAGTCTATGATGTTAATAGTTGCAATGCTACACTGAGTATTGCCATCAATGCCAAAGGGGGAGATTGTTGGCATATGATGAAGCAGTGGCAAAGTATGTTGTCATTGATGTCAATACATGCTCAAGCAGATACACCAGTATGAAGGAAGCGGTATAGGTCATTTGGTAAGAAGAGATGTAGTGAACTATATGATAGGGGAGAAGATATTTGATGAAGATATTTTAGATGCACTAGTCTATGATATTTTTAGCTGCAATGCTACACTGAGTATTGCCATCAATGTCAAAGGGGAAGATTGTTGGCATATGATGAATGGTGACAAAGTATGTTGTCATTGATGTCAATACATGCTCAAGCATTTACACCGGTATGCATCGGTATGAAGATTGGAAGTGGTATAGGTCAACCGGTATGAAGAGATGTAGTGAACTGGTGTCAGTGTTTCACTAAGTATGACTATTGGTTGGTAGTCTTAGGTCTAGGGTTTCCAATTTGGAAATCTAGCTTGTGTGATGCAACCGATGATGTTTTGTGATGAGCTATCTAAGAAATAAGGATGAGATCAAGATGCCATGTCATTTTTGTGCACGTGAAGGATTTCCTTAAGGATCTTGCATGTGAAGATCAGCTGCATTAAGTGTCTACCTTGGGAATGAACATTCTTCTTAGTGGTATGAGAAGAAAGCATGACGGGTTACTAATTTCTATGTGCGGTGAAAAATGGATGATGCAGAATGACTTGTGATCTGTTTGAGATTGTTTCATTCTATGAAAAGTGTTTTGGATAGTCAGGATTGGACCGCTTGTAATAGTAAACCTAAATGCTTAGGGTTTAGGGTTTATGTTACTGACCTAATTGTTGTCTATAAGGTTGATGATGTTTGTTATTGTAAGTGTTGGCAAAAGTTGTGTGTGTATCCGAGTGATGAGATACTTGCCAGACTAGTGAGTGAAAACTGCAGAGTGTGATTGCAGAGTAGAGGAACTGAAAAGGATCTACCTTATCATATAGTGCTGTTATCAGATAAGAGTTTTACCTGTTGTCTTCTAACCATTTCAACATAAGGAAAATCCCTTTGCCGGGTAGATTTAGAAAATCCCATTTCTAACCAGGTGAATGTGTTTGATGTATTTCATAGTAAAAAATCACTTTGATGATTAGATTTAGGCATTTTGATGTGCAATTGTGATGAATACGTACGTGATTGTTTGATTTGATAATGTTGATTGATAGGATAAACGATTGATCGATTTGATTTGATTAGATAGAGTAGCTCTAAGAAACTGATTTAGTTTCTGATGAAGAGCATAACAGAGTTTGATTGAACTCAGTGATTGATAGAAAACCATGATTGATAGGTTTAAAGTGATTTGATAGCCTGATTTGCTTCATGTGAAAAGATTTACCAACTGTTGATGTGAGAGATTAGCGATCTCTTTGATTCGATAGATAGATTATTGATGATCGAATTCTCTTGGTAAACAAGAGAAACTTGATGTTCTCCAGTATCGGGAGAAATTCCTGGTGATGCAACACTTAGTGCCAGAGCTTACACAGGTAGAGGTGAGACATATAGATGCCTGTGGATTATGCCACTTGTTATACATGCTTGTTATTACCCATAATAGGGGATTGTTGACAGTATTAACTGAGAGATGGCATAGCGAGCATAACCCTTTCCACCTACCCACGAGTGAGATTAGTGTGACGCTTGAGGATGTCTATAGGATTCTCCACATCCCAGTGACCGGTGAGTTAGTTCAGTATGATTTTTAGGATAGTGGAGGGACAAAGGTGTGCAAAGATGTATTTGGTGATGAGAGTATTTTGAGAGGAGAGATCCGATGGCAGGATATGATTATGTATTACGAGACTCTTCCTGTGATTCTTGCAGGTTTGATTGGGGGATTCATCTGTCTAGATAGGAGATCTCAAGGTTTTGTTGTTGGTTGGGGTGAGATTCTTCAGAGCATGATGCAGCATTGGACTCGATATGCATGGGGTGTTTGTATGCTTTCTTATTTGGATCATGATCTTCATCATGTTGTTTTTGATAAGGGTGCTAGTTTGTCGACATGATGCACTCTTACAGATCTGGTGCTGGGAGAACATTGCTATTACACGGCCTATTCAACGTAGAGTTCATGGAGAGAGGCAGCCATATGTTTATCTCTATGTAGGTATCCTTACTTAGCATAAGCTGGGTAAGATGGAGTATTGACGTTGGGTTCTTGATTCACTGGATAGTGTTATTTGGAGACCTTATATTGATAGTGAGCCATGGATGGATGATGCACAAACATTAGCATTTATTATGAAGAGTAGATATCTCATTGGTCGGACTCCATACATTGTTGAGAGATAGTTGATTAGTCGCATTTTGAGATAGTTTGGTATCATTCAACCTATGCCTACTAGTGTCATGATATATGCACAACAATACAGAGATAGGCGAGATTGGGGAACTTCTTTGTCATTTGAAATAACACGTGCAGAGTTTTTGGCTACTCCCAGGGTAGCTTATGATATGAGATTGCAACTACAGATTATGCTTAGTACATACTGGCACACCCATTTCCTCATATTACCAATCTAGCAGATCCTCCTCCCAACTCAGGAGATGAGGATGATGATTTAGAGGATCTAGTTATCAGGAGATGAAGATGAAGATGAGAGCTTAGAGTTACTCAAGAGGCCGAAGGGGATGGAGATGAGGGTGGAGATGGAGGTGGTGGTGGTAGGAGACTCAGACGGAGAGGAGGTTGATTGAGAGTTCATGGAGGACCGTTTGGACCAGTTGGCAGGATTGGGAGACCGCTTCCTATGGGTGGGAGAGAGGTTGGATGGATTGGGAGGGATACTAGTAGGACAGGGATGAGATCACTAAGAGGGTTGCCCTCTATAGGAGGAGGCAGGATGACTAGACTGGATGGAGGTTGCGAGAGAGGCATTGATTTTGGTTAGAGTCAGCCAGACCCTAGGGTTGTTGCAGCTCATGGTGGAGAGGATGAGGATCTAGAGGATCATGTTCCACTCATTAGACAATGGGTTTTGAGAGCTACTCGAACTAAGATTCTAGCAGGTGGACAGGGAGGTGGAGATGAAGGTATTGGGGTTCATGTGCCATGGCAGGATGTACTAGAGTAGGAGACCATGGATAGTCTCAGAGCACAGATAGATCAGCTTAGAGCCCAGGTACATACACTCATGATAGAGAGAGACAAATCTTTTAGGAGCCATCATGATACTTAGGGCCTCCTTGATCATATTCAGTAGGTTGGATCGGGTACTCTCTCAGTTGATACTGTTACAACACTAGTTCGAGCCAGGAAGGAGACTTCCCATTGGTGATGACTATATGAGGATTTAGTCGTAGAGAGACAGAGAGTAGGTAGCTATCATACCACTGTGAGGATGTATACTAGCAACAATGGAGTCATGGGACCTCCTTAGAGGAGTGGTGATCATGTGAGATAGGCATTTGAAGGATCTTCTTGCCCACAACCATAGAGATGAACATAGTTAGGTGGTAGTGGTATAGGACAGCCGTGACTTGACTTTGTATTGATGAGGCACTTGTACTTTTGATATGATATTATTGTATACTTGGACTTTTATTGTTTTATGATGATCTATATGCAAACATGGACTCTATATGATGATTTTTATTATGCATGCTACTCTATATGATGATGATCTTTTATGCATATTACTCTATATGATGATGATCTATATGCATTGATTATATGGATGATGTTATGATCTTTTCTCTTCATTACAATGATGCTTTATATGATGATGGCAATGATAAATGTTTTTGATTTTTGATTTTGATGACCTTGGATGCAACTGAAAAATGATTACTAACTTAAATGATGCAAATGCAATGATCTATATGGGAATGCAAATGAATGATTGATTGTTTTAATGCTTATGCATATAATGATGGGAAAATGCAATTTTTTTTGTTTGTTTGTCCAAGTATACTAAATCTTTATTTATAATCATTAATTTGTGAATTAAATGAGATGCTTATAATGCAAATGAATAATGAGCTAATGAAATGATCTAACTAAAAATGATACTGCCATTCTTCATATGTTATCTTGTAACAGTGCTTGATTTCATCATTGAGATTTAAAACAAGCAACTTGACATAATGATTCAAGATGACCTGAGTATTTCTTACATGGATTTTGATATAGCAAGTTAATACAAGCAACTTGATATAATGAATCAAGTTGACCTGAGTATTGCTTGCAGAACAGACAAGGATCATCTCCTTTCATGCATGACTTGGAACGTCATCCTTGATCTTTTGCCAATCATATCCTTAGACAAGTACATAACTTAATAAGAGATAAACCATAGATAGCAAACAAAGAAAATAATCATGCCCCATCATAGCTTCTCTAGTCATGGACATCCTTGAGTCGCATAGAGTACATGATTAGAAATAAAATAAAAAAATAAACATTGAATCTTGTAGGTCATTCACATGTTCTCATGGTCATTAATTGATATAATCATCTTGATGAATGATCATTAATAATATTTTATTACTTGTTGGTTGATTCCTCATTTTCCGAGTGTCACGATTTAGTTGTCATAAGATACCTTGATTTTTGTTGCTTTGTTTCTCGTTATATGTTTCAAAACCCTAGGTGTTTTTTGGTTTTTCTAAGTTTTTTGAATGTTTTGGATTTTCAAAGATTCAAAAGATCACCTTTGCAAAAGGAATTAGGATTTTGCCCCCAGCAGAAACAAAAGTTTATTATGGATGTAAGAATTGATCAAGATCCAAACCATGGTGGGATATAAATGCAGATTAATTGATTTTGATAAAATCTAAGACAATGACTACGACAAGTATGTCAAAGATTGATAATTGTTGGTAAGCTGCATATTTTCTACTAATGGTTCAAAGCAATAGATGCGAAAGATGGAATGGATAAGCTAGGAAGTGATAGATTGGATATGATGGAGTGGATAGGTGCACAAAGAAATCTCATAGATGGAAGAGCTCACTTTTTAGATAGCATCTGTTTACCAGGTTTTCACCATCTAAATTTATTGCATTTTTTCACTTTTCATATTTTGATTGTTTTATGCTTTTTAGGAATTTTCTGCTTTTCTGATTTTTATTGATTTCTTCAGGACTCTATATGCTTTTGTATTGATTTTTTTTTTGAACTTTATATCTCAAGCATAGAACTTCTTGAGATGAATAGAATTGATAGGTTCATCAAACCAATCACCTTCAGGGGTGGATAACTTGTATTCTCTTGAGCCATATGCTACTACTATGACAAAAGGTCCTAGTCAATTTGGTTCAAATTTACCCTTCTTTTCTCGGTCTTGCTGATTTCTTGGATTCTCCCTTAGAACTATATCTCCAATCTAAAAAATGTGTGGCTTGACTCTGTGATTATAACTTCTTTCCATTCTTTGTTGATATACTTTCAAATGATTTGTTGCATTTTGGCGATGTTCCTGGATCAGTTCAAGTTCTTGGAGTCTAGAGACTCGTTCTTCTTCTTCTGGTATAAGACCCTTCAAGGAAACCCATAGAGAAGGTATCTCTACTTATATTGGTAATATGGATTCTGATCCATAGACTAAGTAATATGGAGTTTGCCCCATTGGTGTGCGGATGCTGGTTTGGTATGCCCAAAGAGAAGGATTTAGCTGAATGTGCTAGTCTTTTCTAGCTTCATTAACTGTTTTCCTCAAGATTTTCAAGATAGTCATGTTTGATGCCTTAGCTTGACCATTTCCTTGTGGATAATATGGAATAGAAAACCTATGTTGGATATGAAATTGCTCACATAGTTCCTTCACATCTTGATTCTTAAATGGTCGTCCATTGTCAGTGATAATGGTCATAGGAACTCCATAGCGACGGATTATATAATTCAAGATGAATGATGATATTTGTTTTCCTGTCACTTTTGTCAGAGGTACTACTTCAATCCATTTAGTGAAATATTCAATAGCAGTCAGAATGAACTTATGTCCATTAGAAGATGAGGGATTTATATTTCCTATCAAATCAAGGCCCCATTGAAAAAATGGCCATGATCCTGCCATAGGATACAATTCTTGTGCTGGTGTGTGAATGAGATTCCCATGGATCTGACATTGTTTGCATTTCTTGGCATATGTAAATGAATCACTCTCCATAGTAGGCCAATAGTAACCCATACGAAGAAGTTTCTTAGCCAGTTTTAATCCACTTGAGTGTGTGCCATAAATACCTGCGTGAACTTCATTAAGAACTTTCTCAGATTCTTCTTGTTCAAGACATCTCAATAAAGTACTATCTAGACCTCGCCTATATAAGGTATCAACAATAATAGTATAGCGGGATGACTAACAGATAAAATTTCTTCTTTGATTGCAGGATAGGTTAGGTGGAAGGATATTCTCTTTTAAGTACTGATAGGTTTGGCTGTATAAGGATTGGTTGGTTCCCAATATGTGGAAAATCATGTAGGTATGATAGGATTGAATGGTAGGGGTTAAGATATCTTCCACAAGGAATTTGTAATGTTGTTGATTCTCCTCATTTTGTAAGAGAGATGCTATTGTAGCCATTACATCTGCTGCTTTATTCTCATTTCTTGGGATTTGAGTGAATGATATTTCTTCAAAGTGTTCTTTAAACTCTTCTACCAGCTGTTTGTAGGGCATGAGCTTGTCATTCTTAGTTTGATAATCATCATTTATTTGGTTGATGATAAGCTATGAATCACCATATACATGTAATTCCTTGATATTCCTTTCAATGGCCATTTTGAGCCCAATAGTCAATGCTTCATATCCTGCAGTATTGTTTGTGCATGGAAACTGCAGTCTATATGATTTTGGAATTGTGTGTCCTTGAGGTGCGATGAATAAAATTCCTACGCCTAATCCATATTGTGTATAAGAACCATCAAAGTATAATTCCCAAAATTTTGTACTTACTGTCAGAATGTCTGCATCAGGAAACTCAATGTGCAATGGTATGTCATTTTGTAAAGGTGCTTCAACTAATTGATCAGCAATGTCATGTCCTTTGATAGATTTTCGATCAACATATTCTATATCAAATTCACTTATTATCATAACCCATTTGGATAATCTTCCTATCAAAGTTGACTTGTTCATCAAATACTTTAGTGGATCTATCTTTTCTATTAGCTTCACATAATAAGTTAGCATATATTGTCATAGCTTCTGAGTTGCAAATACAACTACTGGACATGTCTTCTCTATTGATGTATAATTCAGTTCATAGCTGACAAGTGTTCGACTGATGTAATAGATTGTTCTTTCTCTTCCTTCTTCATAATGTTGAGCTAGGAGAGTGCCTAATGATACATTTGTCATCGAGATATAGAGCAAAAATGGTTTCCCTTTGATTGGTGATACCAGTTCTAGAGGATTCATGAGATATTCTTTGATTTGCATAAAAACCTCTTCACATTTCTGATCCCATTTGAATGAAACATTCTTATGTAAAAGATGAGTGAATGGATGACATCTATCTGCTATTAGAGAGACAAATATTCTAATTGATTGCAATCTTCCTTGTAAAGATTGCAATTGACTTATGTTCCTAGGTGACTCCATCTACATGATGGCTTTGACCTTTCCAAGATCTACTTCAATTCCATGAGCTGATATAATGTACCCAAGAAGTTTTCCGTAGGTTACTCCAAATGCACATTTCTTTGGATTTAATCTCAACTGATATCTTTCCAGCCTATCAAAGATCTTGCTTAAGATGTTCAAATGTTCTTGTCTTGTATGATATTTTACAAGTATATCATCTACATAATCTTCCATAAATGTATGCATCATATCATGGAAAATTGTCGTCATAGCCCTTTGATAAGTCGCTCCTACATTCTTAAGTCCAAATGGGATAACATTCCAACAATAAGTACCCCATGCATAGGTGAATGCTGTCTTTTCTTGTTCTTCAGGGGCGATTCTTATTTGATTGTATCTTGAGAAGACATCCATTAATGAAAACATCTCATGCCCTACTGATAAGTCCACAATTATATAAATGTTGGGTAGTGGGAAATCATCTTTAGGACATGCTTTGTTCAAATCTCTGAAATCGGTGCAGATCCTTATGCTTTTATCTAGCTTTGACACTGGTACAATGCTTGAAACCCATTTTGGATAGGCAACAGGTCTTATGAAACCCACATCTAATAGTTTCTTAGCTTGGCTTTTACAAGAAGAGCGATGTGTGGATGCATCTTCCTTAGCTTTTTCTTAACTGGTTTTGCTTTTAAATCCACATTGAGATGATGCATTATAAGATCTGGATTAAGTCCTGACATGTCAACATAGGACCAAGCAAAATTTATTTGTCTTTGTCTAAAGAATTCTATGTATTCTTTCCTCTCTTTATCTGATAATGAGGCAGCATAATGAAGTATCTTGGGATCCTTTGATGTGCCAATGTTTATTGCTTCTGTCGATTCTATTAGAATAGCAAATCTCTCCTGAAAATATGTAGGGAGGATGTCAAACTTTCCATCTTCTGGCGCCTTGAAGAGGTTTTCACCATCAGATACGTCCTTTATTTTCCCTTTTGATTGATCTAGTGTTGCCATGAAATGGTTTTCAATAGTAGGTCTCTTTCCTTGTTTTATTTCAATTTTGCGACTAGAAAGTTTGGCATTCTCCTAACTGCAAGAAACGTTACTTGAATCCGCAATGGAAGATATCTTAGGTGTTATGGGTTCGACAACATTAAGATACACAACTAAGTCATGATCATTAGAAAAGACATCTAATTCAGGATTTTCTACATTATCCCAATCAATTAATTCAAGATGAAGAAGGGGTAAGTCATAATCATTGTCATCATTATGTGCTTCAAGATTCATGATATAATGATCATAATTTGACATAGAGTAGGTAATATAATAGATAGAATGATTTTGAGGATAATCTCTCTCAAGTATTCTCCAATTAGTTCTAACAAAATTAGTATTAGTATTTTGTAGTTCACACTCAAATGGCTCTTCATCTAACATTTGTCTCTTAAATGAATGGATTATATCAACACACATGTCTTTAATACTGCAAGTTCCTTCTCGATTATTTTCAATAAATTCATTTGCATTTTGAAGTTGACATACTTGTGTACATAATATAGAGAATTCTTTTGCTAGCTTTTGTCTTCTTTCAAACTCAGCTTCTTCTGAACTAATAGTCAATCCTACTTGACTATCTCTTAGTTCTTATATGGTTCTGCCATACCTTGGTACATATTTCTCTTTATTTGATAGAAATCTAATATTTCCAAATGCTTGATCAATATTTGTTTTTACTTCTTTTGGTGTTATTTATTTGTCTTTGTCATCCCCTTTCTTTTTTTTGTCTTGTATGTGCCTCTTTTCTTTGAGTTCTGAGTTCTTCATGTCTTCTTTCTAACTCCATCTTTTGTTTTGTAATAGACAAGTCTTCCTTTGTGATAGCTGCTTGCTCTTCATTTCTTTCTTCACTTGATATACTAGATGAGACTTCTGGACCCCATTCATATTCATTTGAATATGTCTCTGAACCATTGTCTAGGACTATACCACTATACAACACAAGAATGTTCTATGGTGCAAAAAGTTCCCTGATTTCTACCATCTCGATTTTCACTGCTTCTGGAATATCTTGTTCAAATTTTTCACTTGCTCGTATTTCTTGAACTTTTTGAAAATATTCTTCTTTTCTTTTGATTGCAATCTCTTCTTCTTGTTTCTCATGTTCTTCTTGTTTCTTCTTTTTGGCTACTATTTCTGCTGCTTGATGTAGCTTTTCTTGCCATTGTTCTTCTTTAGAGACTAATTTCTTTCTCCACTTTGGTTGTTGATGATTATGTTTCTTTTGATTTGATTTTAGATATCCAAGTCCTGATTTATCTTCTTTAGATTGTGAGTGGGGGCAAATAGGTTCTGAAATACCTTGATGTCGCTTACCAATTGGTCATTTTTCTTCATATCCCATTTTTTGCATGATTTTATAACCATTGTCATATTACTCTATGGGAATATTGACTTCTTTAGCTATTGTTATAGTTTCATTTCCATCTTTGTACAACCAACCAAGAATGTCCTTGTCTTCGATTTCTTCTTCATGTGTTCCAGCTCTAACAAATGCTCTGTTAAACATGTCTTTTGATTTCTCCAAGGTCTTTGATTGGATATTTGTAGGCTTTCCATATGACTTAGGTGAAAGTGGAAAATTATGCAAAGAATATTTTCCCATTCCTTCATCATTTAATTTGAGCTTTTTCTCAAAGGTTTCCCATAACTTTTCTTGAATCTCTTTGGTAGGATATACTGTTTCTTTGTTATGTGGA
Organism: Cryptomeria japonica; assembly: GCF_030272615.1. Classification (NCBI taxonomy): domain Eukaryota; kingdom Viridiplantae; phylum Streptophyta; class Pinopsida; order Cupressales; family Cupressaceae; genus Cryptomeria; species Cryptomeria japonica. The sequence goes on from NC_081407.1 coordinate 976,873,500, forward strand.
ACTCTTGTATCTTGTGTTGGCTTCAGATTATTGCAATATTGGCTAGAGTCTGCATTTATAGTGACCTCTTGTCCTTCATAAGGAAATTTTGTTAGAGTAATCGGGTCTTTACTTGATTAATTAAACAATATTTGTTTAATTCTTTAAGTTCCCTATTATTTCTTTTTACACTTAAGCTAACATTAGGTGCATAATAATTAATTCTTTTATTACTTATTATGTGCAAGTCTAAGTTTTCCCTTTTAGGGTTTCTTGACCTATTAGAGGTTAATTTTCTTTTCTTTGTATCATTATCACATTACACATTTTGTGAATATTAAGCTCTCATCTTTTGAGCATATTTTTTCAGTGTTTTTCTCCTAGTTATTTTTGCTTCCTTGCTTCTCCTTGTAATAGATTATTTACATTGCAGAAGATCTTTAGGCTCTTGTGGTGTTGTGTTTCTCAACTCTCACATGGTATCAGAGCTTCAGATCTACAACTATCTATTCTGGTTTTTAGAATTTTTGCATTGGAAGCAAATCCAGGGTTTCAGGAAGTTTTTTTGTACTTAGGGATAGGCCTTTTTTTTCTAAGCACTTTGGGCCTAAACGGACCTCACCATTGTGCTCAAAAGGCCCCAAAACCCCTATAGTCATATAAAACTTGCCTAGTTTTGACTTCTGAGCATTTGGGGGCATCATTTTTTTCTTCAATACCAGACCGTACGGTCCTGGCATGCAGTTCAAGAAAACAATTTTTAGAAAAAAAGATTTGCCTTTTTACGGCTTGCAGGCCGATTTTTTGATTTTTTTTTTAAAAAAAACAACAAAAAAAAAAAGGCAATCACAAGAAAAGGGTTTGAAAACTTTTTTGGAGTTGCGTTTTTTCGCAAGGTTTCGTACTTGATAGTCCGGCCGTCGTACGACAGACCGGACCTGTCAATCCAGCCCCCGCCGGCCCTCCGGCCACCTGTTAGCCCCGCCGACTCCCTCCGTCACCACCCGACCTTTCTCACTGCCGTTCGGCCTTTCCCACCACCACCGCCGGTGCATCTCCGCTGCCGCTGCCTCCACCTTGCCTTGCCACTCCACCTCAGAGCGCCACTGGAGCGTCACCCATGCACCATTGCCACCTAGCTTCTCCACCGGACCACCACCCTCTTGCCTTTTTTGAGGGTGGGTTTATTTTTTGGCCATATCTTGAGCATCCAGAGTCATTTTGGAAAATGAATAGGCATCAAAAAGCTGGTTCCGAGCCAGACCTCGTGGTGTTGTATTTTTTTTTCTGAATCTGCTATTTGACTGTACTTTTTCCAGTCAAAGTTGGGACTCTTTTTTGCACTTTTGGGGCCGTAGAATGGGAAAACAGACTCCATTTTTTGAAAATGAATAGGCATTGGAAAGCTCTCAGCATGATCTATTCCGATATGTGATCTTATTTCTTAGAAATTTTATCACGTACATGATATTTCAGTTTGAAGTTTTTTTGCTTATGCACTACTTCCCTCTCATCAATATGTACTAGGGTTTGGGTTTATCTATTGTGGGGGGGTGTTTTTTCTTGCTTTCTATCATTTATATCAGAAATAAAGAACACCAAAACTCTCAAAACAAACAAACCCTTCTGCATCTTCTCTCTATTCTGAAAGGTCACATAATAAAAAAACCAACAAGCAGGTGCAGGTGCAGAGTTTTTTCATGGCAAATCCTTCAATTGAGTTGTTGACTTCACACAACTATCACACCTGGAAGACCCGCATCACACGACTTCTCCAGGCATGAGGGTTGTGGTCTTGTTTGGATGAGGCTCAGTCTCTCTTGCAACGTCCTTATGAGCTTCTTCAACATAGAAACAAGATGGATGAAGCCATGGGTTTGCTGTCTTTGCATGTCTTTGAAAGTCTTCTATTTCACCTTGATGAGTTGCTCACTCCTTGAGCTATGTGGTTGAAGTTTGAGTCTCTCTTCAGAAGGGTGAATGAGACTCAGGCATTACAAATTGAGGCAGAGTTGGTTTCCTTTTCACCTGATTCCTTTCCCACCATCGATAATTTTTTGAACCAAGTCAAGACTACCAAATCTGTTCTTCAGGGATGTGGCAAGACCAAGACAGACACAAAGTGCATTCACTTGATTCTTTCAAAGCTTCGGGGTCATTTTTAGTTTTTTGCCTCTGCTTTCTACTCCACCATGGATGGCTTGGGTGCTCATTTCACCATGCCTACCTTTGATGTTTTTTGTGAGCATATGTCTTGTGAGCAGTCTCATCTTTCTTAGCTAGATAAGCTCTCAAGATCCAAGAACAAAGAATTGGTTGCTCAGTCCTCTAAGGAGAAGCAAAAGCAAAAACCGAAACCAAAGAAGAATTTTGCTAGTAGTGAGCATTCCTCCCCAAGCCTCCTCCTCAGTCTAATTTTAAACCACTATTTTCTCCGAAACATGGGTGATCTTCACAGTCTGGTGAGTCTTCCTCCAAGACTAAGAAGAAATCAGGAGACACTTGCAGTTTTTGTGGCAAGAAAGGACATCCAGTTTCTAGGTGTTGGAAATGCTTAGAGGCTTTAGAGGAAGCCATGCAACAACATCACATCTCCTCACCTTAGGCATCTTCTCCTTCCATAGGAAAAGGTCATGCTCTCATTGCTCGAGCTTTGACCTATGGGTCCACATGGATACTTGATACTAGTGCTTCTCACCATATGACTCACACTCAACAGTTGGTTACTTTTCTTTCCTCTTGTGGTACTTCACAGATTGTAGTGGGTGACTCAGTTTAACTTTTAGTCTTGGGTTCAGGTTCTGTCTCTTTGGATGGGGATACTCTGGAGGATTTTCTAGTTGTCCTTGACATCTCGACGAACCTCCTGTCCATTTATCAAATTTTCCATTCTGGCTCTGGTAAGACAGTTGAGTTCTCACCACATGATGTGGTCATTCAGGACCTCCATGACTCTGATTTGGTTGTGGCTATTGGGAGTGTTGATACTGCATCTCGTCTATACAGATTTGATGGATTTGAGCCCTCTGCGGGTGTAGGTTCATCTCTTATAGCACATGCAGATTCAGTGAGTAAGATTTGTCATGAGAGCTTGGGCCATGTCAATTATAGATATCTTCAGCAGATGAGTACACAGGCACTTGTTCTTGGGCTCCCACAGATTTCCTGCACTGATGGTGTTTATCATGGTTGTGTGCTTGGCAAGCATCACAAAGATCCCTTTCTGAAGGGAAGATCCTCTTGTGCTTTGGCACCCTTGGAGTTGATTCACAATGATCTCATGTCATTTCCCACTCCTTTTTCTGGGGCCAAGTATGTACTCACTTTTATTGATGACTTCTCCAGACACACATGGGTGTACTTTCTTAAGTACAAGTCTTATGTCTTTGATTCATTTCGAATCTTCAAGACATTTGTAGAGAAGCAGTCTGGTTGTTCTATTTAGTGGATATGTATAGATAATGGGGGGGAGTATGTGAATCAGGCTTTCAGAGAATTTTGCACTGAGCATGGTTTGCAACATCAGTTTACTGTTCCCTACACCCATCAATAGAATGGTGTCACTGATCGCAAGAATATAACTTTACGGGAGATGGTGAATTGTATGATTCAGTCCAGGTCCATGGATTCATCTTTTTGGGCTAAGGCAGTCAATTGTACCAACTATATTCAGAATCAAATGCCTCACAAGGCTATTCGACATATGAATCCAGAGGAGACTTGGTCTCATGACAAGCCTGATGTTTCCTTTTTTGAGTATTTGGCAGTGAGGCATGGGCTTTTATTCCTAATGCTTAGAGGAAAGCCATGGAGTGGAAGAGTTGACCCCTCATTTTTGTTGGCTATTTTGAGGATGTTAAGGCATACAGGTTGTTTGATCCTGATTCCAGAGAGGTCCTATTTCGACAGGATGTTCAATTTGATGAGCGCCTTTCCACAGTGGATACCTCAACTCTAGTGTCTACTCCTTTGCCTACTCCTTTCACTGCATCTCTTTAGGATTATTTTGAGGATGATTCAGATGATGGTGTTGATGATCCACCATCGTCACCTCCACCTCAGATGCCCAAGTGGGCTTGCTTTATTGTTGAGGTGATAGGTTCTATGGCTGGTGACCATTCAGATACTTGTCGCACTCGTTATCATACTGTGGGTTTTAGTCTTTTGAGTCATGCCATTTCAAATGATCCTCAGAAGTTTTTAGAGGCTACATGACACCCTGAGTGGGATTGTGCTATGGAGGAGGAGTATTCTTCTTTGATGAGGAATCATACTTGGGATCTTTGTCCTCTTCCTAAGGGCAGAAAGATGGTTAGGTGTCGTTGGTTTTAGCACACTAAGTATTGTGCTAATGGTTCCATGGATAAGTAGAAAGCATGTCTTGTTGTGAAGGGTTTCTCATAGGTTAAGGGTATTGATTACTCTGAGACCTTTGCCCCTGTCACCAAGATGAACTCTATTCGCTTTGTACTCTCTCTTGCAACTTCTCGGGGATGGACTATTTTTCAGATGAATGTGAAGAGTGTCTTCTTGCATGGGGACCTACAGGAGGAAATCTACATGGAGCAGCCTCAGGGATTTGTTCAGGAAAGTTCTTTGGTTTGCAAACTTAGGCATTCATTGTATGGTCTCAAATAGGCCCCTCGGGCTTGGTATGAGAAGATAGATTCTTTCTTGCTCTCCACTGGTTTCACCCGCAGTCATTTTGATCACATAGTGTATATTCATCTTCTTGAGGGTGAGATCCTAATTCTTGTGCTCTATGTTGATTATCTCCTCATCACAGGTAGCTCATCCTCTATGATTCAACATATTCAACAAGCCTTGATGGATCGGTTTGAGATGACAGACCTTGGTCTTCTGCACTATTTCCTTGGTCTTCCGGTGATTCAGTCTTCTAATGGGATCTACATTTACCAGTAGAAGTATGCTCTTGACATGCTTCAGTGCTTTGGTATGCTTGATTGCAAGCCTACTCCTACTCCTTTTCAATCAGGGGTTGTTTTGATTCCTACTTTTCCCACTCTTTCAGTAGATTCTACAATTTACAGGCAGTTGGTTGGCAGTTTGTTGTACCTGACTCACACCCATCTTGATCTTTTCTTTGTGGTTGGCCTTGTCTCTCTATTCTCCCATGATCCTCATGAGAGTCATTGGCAAGCTGCCAAATGTATCTTGTGGTACATTCAGGGCTCTAGTTCTCATGGCATTCACTACACATCAAGGGAACTTCACATTGTTGGCTACATTGACTCAGATTGGTCTGGTGATGTCACTGATCAGAAGTCTACTTCTGGCTTTTTTTTCTGTCTTGGCTCTGGTCCTATCATATGGTCTTACAAGAAGCAGACTACTCATGCATTATCATCTACAGAGGATGAGTACCGAGTTGCTATGCTCGCTAGTTAGGAGATCTTATGGCTTCGACAGTTGATGACTGAATTTGGTTTTCCTTCTGATAATCCCACTGTTCTTTGGTGTGACAATTAGAGTGCTATTCATATTTCTCGCAACCTGGTAGAGCATCAGTGGATGAAGAACATTGAGCTTCACATGCATTTCATCTACCAGTTGATTTAGGATGGTTCTCTCATTCTGGAGTATATTCCCATTGTTGATCAGGTTGTAGACATCTTCATGAAACCTTTTGCATCATCGTGCTATCTTCAGTTGCGCTCTATGCTTGGGGTGAAGGAAGTTGTCCTTGGGGGGTCTTTATGAGGCCTTCCTTCCTTCTTCTTCTTTCAGCATGTTCTTTTATCTCTTTTTGGAGAGGAGTTTTTTCCCACTGGGTTTTCTCCTTTTTCTCCATTTCATAGAGATTTCATTGTATTTAGGTACCTGATCAGGCCTTGTTGTCGGGACCCATCTTTCCTGCTTTCAGTAGTTATTCTAGGTTTTAGCTTCTCCCTAAGTCTAGCTTAAGGGGGCTGTTAGAGTAATCGGGTCTTTACTTGATTAATTAAACAATATTTGTTTAATTCTTTAAGTTCCCTATTATCTCTTTTTACACTTAAGCTAACATTAGGTGCATAATAATTAATTCTTTTATTAATTATTATGTGCAAGCCTAGGTTTTCTCTTTTAGGGTTTCTTGACCTATTAGAGGTTAATTTTCTTTTCTTTGTATCATTATCACATTACACATTTTGTGAATATTGAGCTCTCATCTTTTGAGCATATTTTTCTATGTTTTGCTTTTAGTTATTTTTTCTTCCTTGCTTCTCATTGTAACAGATTATCCAGCTTGCAGAAGATCTTTAGGCTCCTGTGGTGTTGTGTTTCTCAACTCTCACAAATTTTACACATTGATGATATGTAGAAGGAACTGCTTGCATGGTGTGAATCCACGACCTTCCCAAAAGAATGTTTTAAGAGAGGTTCAAAATTAAAACCCGACATAATGTATTCTTTTCCACAGGTCCTATTTTGATTGGTAACACCACAATTCCTTTAGAAGAATGCTCTGCTTCATCATAAGCCTCAATAGTTATTTTCTTCTTTAGATCTACTGCATTTTTTGAATATCCCAAAGCTTTTATTAAACTTAATGCACAAATGTTTAAGCCCGCTCCACCATCTATGAGTACTTGTTTGACACAAGTTTTATTAATGGTGACTTCAACATGTAAAGGAGCATTGTGAGGATGTTGCAAGGAAGCATCACCATTTTCAAAAAATGATAAGCAATGAGGGACTATAAGGTGTCCCACCATGTTTTGGAACTGATCCACATCTGTAATGCCTGCCAAAATACCCTAGAGAAACTAAACAATAATATACAAATAGAGATAATTTTTTTTAAAATTATCATCTAATAACAACTAATACAACACATAACATCTCCATCTATTTACATATTTTCATCAATTAACCAATATGAACATATATCATTACTCATTTCATGAATTAATGCAAGCGGAAATAACACAACATCATTAATCTTTCCCTAGGGTACTTAGCATCATTACTTAAATTCATTTCCATAATAGCATACTACGCACATGATAGGTATATTTCACCTTCATTAATGCATCATAATCTAATTATCTACTCATGAGATATGCAACCTACAACATTACTTACTTCCCATGATATGCATAATTTTCTTTCTACCAATGCATCTATATGAAACATTCATGTTTACTAAATCCATTCAACATCCTATAATATATTCATTTATTACTCCATGAGCATTCATCTTTCAAGATTATTTAACATTCTAACTAGCCTCTAATCATTCCATAAGATAATACAATTGATCCATAATGCAATTCCATTCTATTCCAACTACAATTCATCTACAAATATAAGTACATTAAATACAACATGAGCATAGCTCTTCCTACTACAAGATTATGTCTATGATATACAAAAGTATTACATTACATACATTTTATCTTATTCATTACATAAATTTGCTACAAGGTACATCCATAGTACATCATGAAGAATAATCCACATCCATGCAAGAAGAATCCCAAAGAACCTCCCAATGGCTAAAAAGCACCAACCTCTCGACAATGTGGAACCAAAGGAACCACCCCCCATGCTAGGAGGTGACACAAGGTCCCAACACATACTCTAAACCTAAGCTGGCACCTATAACCAAGGAGACTAACCACACAAGGACTCTCAAGCAAGCACTTACACAATACAACAAGAATGAACTCCCAAAGGCATAAAACTCATCAAAATATAAATGCATCCAATAAGCATAATCATAAATCATAAAGGGGAAACACATGTAGGAGTGGAGTGTCATCACATGCCATCCTCATAACACAATAACATAATATCACAAGGCACTAGCCTGATGGACATGTGGAGCCATATCAGCCTATGAGAGACTAAGGGAGATTAGCTTACCATCTTCACGGCCTTCTCATGCTTATCCTATAACATATTCCCTAGGACTAAGTCATGAGGCACAAATCAATTTATCATCTTATTAATTAATCTAACTACCCAACCCATCAATTATTAGGTTATCACTTATTTACAAATCACGAAAAACTCCAATGTGTCTTGGTGGTCTAGACTTCATGCATCTTTATAAGGAACCTCATGCAAGCCTATCTCTTGTGACCCCGGCCATCACAAGGAAGCCCACTCCCCCCCTAACATGGTCTCAATCATGACAACACAAGAGGCTCTAGAATAATAATTAGATCTGAGAACATACATAGATCTGAAATCATAAATAATCCATATGCAAACAACAATCTCATCTCATAATCATGAAACATGTGAAAGTTAACATCATGAGAACCAAAAATAAATGAGCCTCTTGGCCAAATAAACATATCAAAGCCATAATAAATGCCATCAAATCTGAAATGAATCATCAAATAATCTCAGCAAGGCCTATCCACTTGCTGGCGCATAATCACAAGAATCTCAATCTCTCTCTTGGAGCATCAACAAGAAAGGAAGCACAAACAACTCAAATGGAGTAAAATTCATACAAAACTCAAAAGTAAATCATATGAAGACATTACCAATCATAAATCAACATTAGACAACATCATAAATACCCTCAAAAAGCCTCTAGTATGGCCCCAAATCCAACTTACATCAAACAAGCTTCAAACTAGGAGAAAAACTCTAAAAATACACATAATGGCGCAAACGAATGACAACTTAGTGCATCTGGGTGATCTCTTAGCGCGTAGGGTGATTACCTTAGCGCATGTAGTCATTCCTTTAGCGCATAGAAAAAAATGTGTAAAATTCAGCAGAAAATTGCTTAAGTGCGGAATCAAAACTGTTCAAAATATAATCAACCAAATATGGCATATTTATACTCGTTGGAATCGGTATGAAATGAACTATAAGAATATGTGAACAAAATAAAATAATAAGATTAATCCAAGGAACTCCAATTGAAAACATAATACAGATTTTTTTGGAGGAAGAACATCTCCAGAACTATTAAAAATGAGGCAATACTCAACAACCTTGAATCTAAAACATAGAATGCATAGTATATAACTCAAATACATTTAAAAAGACATTCCACATAACAAATAACATCCATACACAAGAAGATGAGTGAAATAGAAATCTATTAAAATAATTCATACAAGACATATACAAAATCTGCAAGATATTCCTCATGTCGAACATTCACGACAATGCACAGAAAGCATTATTTATAGAACTATAAACCAAGCAAAGAATCTAAAATCCCATGGATACACATTCCAAATCTAGGAAGACTAAAGAGAATGCATAAACCAATCATTTTTTTAAAAATCCAAATCAAACACGAAGCATACAAGTTTTCAAAACTTTGAAAGAAAAACAAGAAACTAATGGAGAGGCCTCCAACCTGCAACCTGTGTGATGGTTTGTAGTTGAAGAAGAGTTCCCACAAGCCAAACCCGAAATCCAACCAAAACTCCAGCCAAAAACCAAGAATGCAGAAATCCCTCAAAATCAAGGAAGAAAATGCTGGAGGAATTCCCAGAGAATAACCAACCCAACCGAAAAACCTCACGGGAATGAAAAGAATAATAAGCAACAACAAATCTTATCAAATATTAAAATAATCATATAATCAATAAATGTTAATTATCAAATAAATATAAATATCAAATAATTAAATAATTTATTACTTCCAATATTAAATATTAATTAATATTTAGACTATAATCAATAATCAATAATTAATTAAATAATCTTTACAAAATTATTAATTAATTAAATACTATAATTCTAAAAATCATAAATTAAATAATCAAAAGCTCAAATAGCTTAAATCAAATAATTAAAAATAAATAATACTAATTATCAAATCTCTCAACAAATAGACAAATAATCCAACGCCACATAAATAACCACATGACAATAAAATCAACCACAACATAAATAATCCTCATACCAAAAGAGTCAATCAATACTAACATACTCCAAAACTGAAAGAGCCAAGCTAACAACTGACATGACCAATTGCACCTAGTGACAGCTTAAACCTAGAGTATGTGAAGGGAAACTCATGCCATCTCTGAACCACATAAGCCATTGGAACTAAAGACACGCTCAAACCTGTGAAGCCAGATGGAGTCAATGTTTGGTACCTGCAAAATCCTGCAACCACAAAATGATAATACAACATATACATATACATATATAGAACAAGCAAGTGATAGAGAATCGCGACGACATATCCCACTCGCAATGAGTGATGTAGAATCGTCTCTATCACGAAGACAATCAAACAATAGTCAGACACATCTCATAAAAATCTCATCATATGTAAACATAAAGTAGGGTTAGCGTAATCATATTCATCATCAAAACCATGATAAATCTAATTTATAAATAATCCATCACATAGGGAGCATATAAAATCCATCGAGTACATATATCATCAAATCACAAGATCAATCATGATAGTACCAACATCCATATAGATAAATAAAAATAGCATATGTCCAATACTGTCTAACATCATCCAAATCATCAAAATATAGTCTAGGTAAGTCTATCAAGCATAATATAAAAGTCAACTCTAGTAAAAATAAGTCAAATCAAGGGTGGACACTACAACATCCAACTCTTTTGAAACTGTCATTTCTACTAAAGCTTTTTCCAAAATTTCCTTATGCATAGGTGAAACTTTGAGAAGTTCCAAAATTGATATTTGAGCGGGTATTCTTTGTAATTTCTCTACTAAATTGTATTGTTGTGAAGTGGATGTTAAGTATTTTGTTATACCCGGAAAGGTGACCTTCGCTTTGCTTCTCGTAATAACATTGATTGGCTCTGAAGGCGGATTATCTTTAACAATGATGACATTTACCACATCATCATATGTATAGGTGTAGTTCACTTTGGATTTTCCTTTGTGATCTTTTAATTGGGATTGTTCACCTTTGTCATAATTCGGAAGTGGAGTTTTGAAAGATAGGTGTGATTCGTTTGTCTTATGGCTATCCACTGTGATAGTTCCATTATCGATTAGATCTTGGATAAGGTGTTTCAATCTCTAACAATTATTTGTTTGGTGTCCTTTATTCCGATGATAATTACCAAAATGCTTGTCATTCCACCAATTAGGCTTGACTTGTGGTTCATAACTTCTTGCTTCTGGTAAAACAATCAGTTTGTTTGTAAGAAGAGTTTTTAAAGCTGATTCCAATGGTTCTCCAATGTTTGTGAATTTTCTGCGAGGATTGGAGAAGAAAGACTTGGTTTTATTGATTTCTTGATTGTTATTGTTTGGGATTTGACTTGATAGATTAAAATTGGTTGATGTTTTGTAGCACTATTGTCGTCATATCCTGCGTTTTTGACATTCCTATTCTTTGACCAGAACTTGGGTTTGTCATTGTTGCCATTGTTGTTGTTGTTGTTGTTGTGAGTATTATTGTAAAGTTTTAGCTCTCCTTTCTTTACCATCACGTCTTCTATTTTCAGACCATTCTCAATCATCTTGGTGAAAGAGCAAGGACATTGCATTTTTAGTCGATAACTCATTTCACTGATAAGATTATCAATGAATATGTCCATCTTTTCTTGATAGAGTACATCTCTTGGATATCTATTAAACATCTGTTTCCATCACTGCAAGAAGATCATAAAAGATTCACCATTCTTTTTTTTAACATTGCATAAATCCAACATTGTTATCTCATTCCTTACATTGTAGGAGTATTGTGAAATGAATCTATTCATGAGTTCTTCAAAAGATTTGATTCCGAATGGCAATCTTGAAAACCATTTGATTGTCCATTTAAACTCCTAGGGAAAAGACGCATCAGGTAAGTCTCATCATGCACAAATTCCATACTCATAGTACAAAACTCCCTAATGTGATCTCGAGAATCAGATTTTCCATCATATTTGTCATATTTAGGAATCTCACAACGCTATAGAAATGGTACCATATTCAAATTTTTATCGAAAGGCTATGGGCAGATATCTTCCAATGAATACTTCTTGGAGCTTGTTCCATTTGCATATCTTGTATCTATTGTTGTAGAGTTTTCATTTGTTGAGTAAGGTTTAACAACAGATTATCCATATAGTTTCTCCTTATTTCTTCATAAGTCATTTTATCACTATGCTCTTTTCTTGTGTCATCGCGTTCTTTTCTTGTATCTTCATGACTTTCTTTGTTTACATCTTCGTTATTTGGATCATGTGTTTTGGGTGTTACTTGTCTCCGCATCTTGTTTCAAGCTTTCTATGTTAAAGTCTTGTGGCAATTTAGCTCCTGATTTTGCCAACATCAAAAGATATTTCTCTTTTTGTTTTGCCAATAATTTTTCCATTAGTGTATCAAATTTGAAATCTTTCTCAAGGTCTCTAATGGTGTTATTGACTACTTCTTCATCAACAACGGTATACCCAAAATTTTGTAACATCGGATTATCTTATTCCTCCATTTGTTTTTGTTGTTTTCTAAGTTGTTCGTATTGAGCTCTAGTCCAAATTGGCATGTGATTGTTTCAAAACTTTGAAGTTTCCAAAGGACAAGTCAATAGGTGATTATTGGTTTAGGAAGATATGCTTTGTTGATTTTACCACTATTGTTTGTTCGTTGTGATAAAGCATCTCTTTGTTGAAAAGCACGTCTTTGCAAAATTTCTCCATCAAATTCTGTCTCGTAGCCACTTAAGTAGTGACGAAAATGGTGTAGGAATGTCCTATGTTTTAATAAGATTTTGCGATTGATATACAAGAATCTTATTCTTTTCTGAGTAGCTTTATAACTGGGTTTTCTTTTCTTAAGGCGATACTTAAAAGTCATATAAGCATCTGATAGTTTACAAGTTTGTTTGATTCCAATGTTGGTGCAATTCTGATTTTGATATGACCTAGGTTCAAAATAGGAAAGATATATCCAAGATAATGAACACAAGATGGATTGACCAAGCTTCGTGATAGAGGATTTGATATATCTCGATGAGAAACTTGACAATGATGTTGATTTTTGAACTTAAAATGTTTGAATCAATAGCTTGTTGAATGTTTATGCTTATCAAAACTTTTTGGAAATAGCTAGTGGATTAGTGACCCAGTTATTGAACTAGTTTGAAAATGTGTGATAGTTTAGAGACAAATCTATTCAAGAAGTTTTTTGATACTGATGTTGAAATTTTGGTTTCATATGCTTCGTTTTAGATATGGAAAATCCTTTGTGCTAACTCTTGTGGTCAAAAGTGCTAACTTATGGGATAAAAGCACTATTTTGTTGCTTGAAAGCGCTACTCTGACTATGTTTCAAGGATTTCTCTCAAATTTTATAGCAAGTTGTTGGATTTTCACTCATTTTGAGATGATGATTTTCTTCAATTTTTTACCACTTTAACATGTCATAGACATAGAAGACATAATGTTTGAAAAACAAAATACACAAGCAAGTACAAATCCTATGGCAGGCCAAGACAATAATTGTTGAATCTCACATGGGGTTTTCCCCGAGGCTATGCTATTCAAAGTGGATATTTAGATGCTTGACCCCACTGGCTCCACCCTCGACACTCACTTCTCTGGGGTAGCCAAGCACCGGTTTCCATGAAAACTCCCCATGGCAAACTTTATATCTCTACTAAGAACCGTATGTGTGTGAGCCACTTCAGAGGTCTGACCTCCTGCGCCAACAATTAGAAGGATTTTGGCAACTAGTACAAGTGGTTTTTAGTAAAGGCTTCTGATCATGTGGCCATACATGCGGAACTTTCAGCTCTGTAAATACAGAAGGTTCCCATCCTATAGAGCTTACACTCCATATGGTTTATGGGGAAACATAGTGTCGGTATGAACTTATCAACACACGTTGCTTGTGACTTTCATCACAAACACGATTTATTTAGAGTGGATTGGAAGGACTCAGTATTAGCCCGTTTCCACTTTGGGTCATTCCCCTCTCACTGGCCCCCTCAAGGCAGCTTGAGAACACAGGCCCTCTAAAGGTTATACATAAAAGAAAGTAGGTATGGTTTTCTGATCACCGTATGATGGTGAGAGCATACTTACCTACTACCTCATCAAGCATGGAAAAGACAAGTCTATTTTAGCTTTCTAAAATCTATGTCGAGCTATTTTAAAGAAGTCACTCAAAATGCAAGTTGCATGCTATTAATTTATCCCCCTTAGTTAAGCTAAATGAGCATGACATGATGTGTTACTTTCCAAAATAGAACTCTTAAAATTAACTAGGTGAGGAAATGCATGAAATTTGCTTTAAAAATAATCCTGCACATGCATGTCAGTAGCTTAAAAAAAATTAAGTTCTTGGACATTCACATTTGCAAGAATATTCTGTCAGTTGCAAATAAAAGCGCTATCCTAACAAATGCATTGTCTTTCACCTCAAAAGCACTAACCTAAAGGACAAAAGTGCTAACCTAAAACACAAAAATGTTGCTTTACAGACTAAGAAGCGAGAATTCTCTGAAAAAAGTGTTAACCAAACTAACAAATGCGCTAACCTGAAGGACAAAAACGTTGTTCTAAAGATTAAATGTGTTGATTTACAGACAAAAACGCTAACCTAAATGACAAATGAGCTAACCTACAGGACAAAAGTGGTAATCTATCAAATAAAGATGTTGTCAGAACTCACATAGGTGTGAATATGTATTACAAATGCGTTAAATTTTCTTTTTTGTGAGAATTAGATAGGATTTTAGAAAGAATATGCGAGGCTCTGAGCCCCACGATGGGCGCCAAAATGTGTCGACTTGAATTTCAGCATCAAAATACTACTTGCAACATGTTAGTTTCACAAAATACAAAGGAAATGCTATAGGAAATCCAAACTCAACCAATGAAAGTACATGAAATACATATAAAATAAAAACATTATTTTTACCTTCATGATTTAAGTCTCATTGTGTCCTAACTTCATTGTTCCCAGTTGCAGATGGTGTGCTCTCAGACAAGCACTGATAGCTTCCAAGATGACATATGAAGAATGGAATGATAACTGATACTATGATATGCAATGCTTAAATGACTATGCTAAATGATTATGCTATTTGCTTCAAGATTAAAACTCACAGATGCATAAGTTTTCACAAATGATTAGCTTGAAAAATCACTTGAAGATTAAATCTTTCTCAACTCAAACTCCCGATTTCAAAGAATTTGAGAGGATAAAATGATGTGGCCCAAATCAATGGTCATGATCAGATCTGCAAATTTGGATGGTTGTGAGCAAAGGTGAAGGTTGAGAGAAAGGGGAAGGACAGACAAGTGTCACTCATCTCACCTTGATTGAGTTTCTGACTGAGGGAATCTAGGGATGGTTGGAGAAAATTTAGGCATGAGAGGACAAGTGGACTCAAGTCCTTCCTAAGATATAGGGGTGTTGGAGGGAATATAGAAGAAAATTTAATAAATATGTGTACGTACACAATATTTCATTAAATTTGGAGGTTGAAGATAAATGATGAATTAATATTTAAGAAATATTAATATCTTTAGCCACATGATTGATGAGTTGGCAAAGGGAAGATAAAGTGGAGATGGAAGGTGAGTTGGATAAGGGATTTAAATAATTTAGAAATTATTTAATATTTGAGACTATAGGATAGAAGAATAATCATTAAATATTAGATATTAAAATGATTGAAGGAAATAATTAAATATTAGATATTAAATTAATTGTTCAAAATAATAATTAAATATTAGATATTTAATTAATTTGAGAAATAAGATAGATGAATTAATTAATAAAATATTTCAATTAAATTAATTAATAGAAAGACACGAAATGAATTAAATAAATTAATCTTTTCAAATTAACTATTTAATAGAAGAATATTAAATAAATATAAAATATTTATTTAATCGCTCATATCCAATTTTTATGTGTATACAACATCATTTTCATGTTTCTCTATTTGTACTATATCATGTTGTATGCTCTTGCATGATAAATGTTGTACTTGCACTATCATAAAGTGTCACACCTCTTTGTATCTTGTCTTTGATGACTATTTGATGTAATCCTCTTGTACACGTAGATTAGGAATATTCTTGCGAGTCTTGGTGCATGGATCCGGTTGAGACTTAGATTGTACACATTTGTGCATGGCTCTTGTGATACTTTGATTGTACTGGTATTTCTACTATTTACGAGTATCTAGATGATGCTCAAAGCAAGTTGTCTCCATTCCTGATCTTCATTTTTGTTGCAGTGAGTGATTCATCGTCATCGACATGGTACCTGGTTTTGTCATACTTTGACATTATTGGTGCAGAATTGGCTCTCTTTCTTCCTAATGGAAAGGTATTTTGGTCAACATCATTGGACCATCTTTGCAGGAGATGTTACATTGAGGGGGGGGCTTCATGGTCTCTTCTTCTCTCTTATTCATCATTGAGAGCATTGTGTGATTTCATCATCTCTCTTTTGGGGGGGAGTTTTTTCCCATGTGGTTTTTCTCTCTTCCTCCATTTGTGAGAGATTGCATTTGTACATGGGTAGCTAACATGGCCTCGTAGTCGGGACCCATCTTGCATTGCTTAGTTGCATTGTAGACTTAAGTGCATTCTCCTAAGTTGCACTTAAGGGGGGGTGTTGGTGTAATCAATTATTCATGTTGGATATTATTACACCTTACTTAAGTTTACTTAGGATAATGCATTTCATAGTAGTTTGGGTATGAGACACTTGGGTGTTTGTGCCACATTGGGATAGTGTGTGTAGGAGAATTTCCACCTTTTATGGTGTGATCTTGTTACTACTCTATCATATCCACTTATTATGGAGTGATAATTCAACCTTTGGTGGGTGATCCTGTTGGCTTGATGATGGTCATCATGTATTCATCACTTGTTGTCATTGATCAAACACTTTCACACACACATATGATTACATTGACTACCGGTGTAACTTCATTGATTTACACTGTTAATCGGTATGTTTAAGGTCTATCTCTAACTGGTACTCTATGTCAACCGATATGTGCCTAAGAGATAACCTATGGTTACATTAAGTCGGCATCAAAATGAAGATAAAGTTGAAGATGAAGATCAAGCGGAAGATTCTAGGACAATGGTTCACATATTTTGTTCCAGTCGGTATTGACTATTTTAACCGGTATCCATTTTTGTGATGAGTACCAACACCATTTGTTTGGCGGTCATTTTTGCGACGAGTTATGTTTAATTGTCTAGATACACTGCACCTATGAAATTGTGTTCCTATGGCCAACATAAGATTTGTATGTCTATTTAAAGACATCTTAGTGAATCATTTAAAGAGTGAGAATTGATATAGACGAGGAGTTTTTATGCGAATACTGATATGCATAAAGAGTGAAATATTTTGTTGAAAAGAGATAAGTGTTTAGATGAAGAGCATCGTTGAATGTACTTAGAATGATATGATCAAGAAAGTCTTGTGCTACTCAGAATAGATTAAATCTTTCTTGTTGTTTTCTAATCATTACAACAGAATCAAATCCGCTAACTGGGTAAGCTCTAATAAGCTTCATTGTACAAATCCTCTAACAAGGTGATCCATTAGTTTGGATTCTAAAATTATCCAGCAAGGTTACTCTTAACAGGGTATAAGCTTCTAATCAAGCTTGGGATCTCTAACAAGATTCTCTCTTAGAAGAGCACTTTGTAAGAACTTAACCGATCAGTTTTCTAGTACTGCAGATAGTTAACTTGTGAGTTCCATCTCACCGTGGTTTTTACCTATTTGGGTTTTCCACGTATAAACACTTGTGTTATGGTGGATGTTGTTATTTCATTTTGGATAGCATGTATTTTATTCAAATTCTTAGTTAAGTTCATCTACCGGTTAGTGTTTAAAGTTGTGCTTGTTTTGGTGTCACTGATTCACCCCCCCCTCTTAGTGCTTTTCAAGAGCATCAGATCCACCTCATATGGAATATTATATTGTTTCTCCTACCTACCACACCTATTTCCTACCTACCCTTGTTTCTTATTAAGCCACATGTCATGTTTGTGTGCTCACATATCCATATAGCCTTGCCTTTATAAGCAGGCTCATATTCATTGTATGTCACTATTGAAAAACAATCTTGACGATCCAGTTGATCACATTTTGCATCATTGATAGGAATATAGTTTATTCTTGTCACATTTTTGTTCTCTCTTATTTTTGCTTTACATTGCCTATAGATCTTGACAAAATCTCACAAGGAAGATATAGCTACTCGACTAGTATACACCCATATAAAGGGGTAAGTCCATATCTCAGGGGTTTTGTGGGCACCATTTTTGGTCTAGTTGTCACACAATTTTGTGAATAGTAACAATAGAATTGCTTAGGGTATGGTTTGGTTGGGCTTTGTTGTCACTAAATGACATGGTTGCCACTGCCATTATCATGCATGAATTTTTTTCTTATATAACATAATAGGTGTTACCCCATAAGTAGCTATTAACTTACCAAAATATATATATATTGAAAGGAAATGAGATGCATCCCAGAAAGATCATTGAAATCAATATGCACATTTAGTTTCCTATGTTTCTTAAAAATAGGTTCAACATGTTCATACAAGCATGTACTATTATGCCATAAAAGTAAAAAAAAACATAGTTAATTTCCTGTACTCAAAAGGTTCTCGACAACATAGAAATGGTTTGAGTCTCTTACCAAGACTCTTAGTTTCATTTGATGTGGCAATATGGATGTGCCATAAAAATGGCTTGGGACTCGATGAAGTAAGAAAAGATATCTTATCGAGCCTCAAGCGAGTCTTCATCTGGGTGCTCGATGAGGTGTGTTAGACAGTTCAAATAACTGGAAGACAACTGAGAGGGGGGGGGTTGAATTAGTTGTCACAGATTACCGGAACCATTAGCACTTTAAACTTTAATACCAGAACCCAAAACATTAATACCAAATTAGCAGTTAAACCAATTAAGCATAAACAATAATCACAGAATAAATACCATCCACATGACACCAAGATTTGTACATGGAAAATCCGGTAAAGGGAAAAACCACGGTGGAAAGGCTACCCACAGTCAGATAATACTTTTGCAGTAAGTATGTGAATTACAATTGAGGGGTTTGCACTTGCAGGAAGGCCAACAACCTAGAGTGCACTGCTCATCATTAAAGGAGCCTTATTGACTACATAGAAATCCAGACTGCAATTCGAAGAAGTGTTGAAATTCAAAAGATAGCATCTCCTATGCCTGAGTACAGTTCTAGTTAAGCTCAATACTGGAGGACTAAATCCTTTTACATAAACCTAATTCGATCTCCAATGATCAACCAACTCCTCTGCTTGAATGAATTACATTATTCTCACATTACATTCCTTGACCATGACCTCTAACAATAACCATGATGATCTATAATGAGATCTTACATCTATATATACAAACCCTTGACCATAAACAATTAGGTCAGCCACCAGATAATAAACTTATTACATAATTACAAACCATGTCAACCTAAGACCAAACAAATAATATCCAACACATAAGACATCCTAGAAATACTTTGATAGGTCCAATCCACACGTTACATTAAAGTTGATCCATAACCTAGATCAACTGGGACCCCATATAGGTCCATACACTACAACAATGATCTCCATCCGCCAAGTCTTGAACATGATCACCAACAACATCCTGAAACTCTACCAGAAGCTACACCAACACCACTTATGCAATTCATCAAAGATCTCCATTAAAAGATCTGCTAGTGAAACCCTCTCCGGAACCAGAAACCAAGCTTCTAGGCAAGCAAGATAGCATCTGATCACCAGACCAAAACCAACTAACCAAATATGAGCATGAGTATCATGAACAAGCCAATTCCCACACTAAACTATACCGGAGCCTACCGGATCATGCTGGATCCAAGTCAACCAGAAACCACTCAACCTATTGGGACCAAAAGGGTCCCGGTAAAGCATCCAAACAACTAGTGTTGGCATCAATGACAAAAAATCAATGCAACACATAATCAATTCCATCAAATGGCCAACAATCTCCCCTTTTGGCATTGATGGAAACACTAGATGTAAAAAACATCTAAGTAACAAGAAATGTAAAACAAGTCTCCCCCAATGGAAGACAACCAACAATCTCCCATATACAACTCTAAATATCAATATCTCTCCCTTTACTTTTCTTAACCATATCTCTCCCTCTGTGACTTTATCTTTTTCTTTCTTTGTCTTTTTCACATCAATATCTCTCCCCCTTTGATATTGTAGACATCTAAAAATGGTCAACGCTTGTGGAGTCATACTTTAACATTTGCGCATTGCCTTATTTTAGGGTTCTTGTGTCGCATTAACTTTTCTTCTATGTTACGCACTTGGTCTTTATCATTTGCGAGCATCGAGTCCTTCTTTTTCATTCCTCATTTTTCTCGCTTTCAAATTAGGTCTTGTCAATAACAATCTTCAGTCATGATTTTGGTCGATATTATCCTGTCGCATCATGGTGTGTGCTCATTTATCATCATTTTGGACATCGTCAATCCTAATCGATGATAGAATTAGGGTTTTGTCCTCTTGTCAATCTTTCAATCATCTTTAGCTTGTTAGTAATCATTTGCAATTATCAACTTGTCAATCTCGTCATTTTGTGATCGATTCGTCATCGATCCTTGTCCTTGTCAAATATTGTCATTTTTGTGATTGATTCGTCATCGATCCTTGTCCTTGTCAATCTCGTCATTTTGCAATCGATTCATCATCAATCCTTGTCCTTGTCAATCTCATCATTTTGTGATCGATTCGTCATTGATCCTTGTCCTTACCAATTTTGTCATTTTTGCGATCGATTTGTCATCGATCCTTGTCCTCTTCAATCATGTCAATTGGCGCCTATCAATTTGTCATTGATTTTTGTCAGCCAATCTCAATCATTTATCAACATTGGTCCTTTGTCAATCAGAATCATGATCGAACCTACATTAATTTCTTGTTGTCTTGACCTAATTCCTTGTCCTCTTATTTCTAGGGTTTTATGATTTGTTCATTTAATCCTTTTCTTATTCTTTGTGGGTTAAATAAATCTATTTATTTAGTCCTAGGTCTCTTTCATGAATTAATTAATGGATGAAAACCTATTAATTAATTCACCTAATTTCTATTTCATCTTTTTCTTCAATTTTTCTAATTTCTATTTCTATTTCAATCTTGTCATAGTTTGTCATGCATTTTGCATAGCAACTTGTCATAATTTGTCATACTCCTTGCATAACAACTTGTCATTTGTCATAATTTTGCCATTCTTGATTTGAATTTCCCTTCAAATCTCTTCATGCTAATCTTGTCCTCTCTCCAATTTGTCTATAAATTGGACGAGTTTCTTCAATCAAAAAAGGGAATCAATCACATTTTCGAGTAGCCTTATGCTACAAATTTCATCTCTCAACTTGCTTTCTACTTGCATTTTGCACTTGTAGGTGAGATCAACATCAAATTTGAAGGTGAAAGAAGAATAATGGAGCCACATGAAGGAGATATCTATGTCGGTTTGCTTCAATTTCATTCAATTTGAATATCTTGTCTTTATGTCTTCATTGATTGGATTAGGATTGCTTTTATTGTAGGTTTAGGTTTTGTGATTGTCCTAATTGCTATTTGTTTTGATGCTTCTCAATTTCCTGATCTACAGACATCAATGCTAGAAATATGACAAAAATATCAACACAAAAATATAAACCACTGAATCACAAAGCTAACTACTCCCCCCCAGCAGTAGCATCCCACATCAGTGCCAAAATGAATAGTATCTTTGATAATGCATGTCAGACTGATGCCAAACCACATCAATCAAGTCTCTATTGGAGGGGCAGAAACTCCCAATTTGTCTCTCAGGTACTCAAATGATTCCTTGGCCAAAGGTTTAGTGAAAATATCTGTAATCTTCTCTTTAGTGTTCACATAAACAAGTCTAACTTCATTTGCTTCCACCTTTTCCTTCAAAAAGTTATACCTGATACATATGTGCTTTTTTTAGAATGAAATACTAGATTCTTTAATATATCAATAGTAGCAGAATTATCACAGTGAATTGATAGACTTATAAAGGACTGAGAGGGAGGGGGAGGGGTGAATCAGTGATAGCAAAAACAATACTACTTTAAACACTGACCGTTAGATATACTTAATAAGTTTACTCAACACTATGCATGTAATCCAAAATGATATAAAAAAATCCACAATAAGTAAAACATCCACCATAACACAAGTGTTTATACGTGGAAAACCCAAATGGGAAAAACCATGGTGAGATGGGACTCATAAGTTAACTACCTGCAGTAATAGGTAACTGACCGGTTAAGGTCTACAAAAGTGCTCTGCTAGGAGCAAATCCTGTTAAAGATCCCAAAGTTCTGTAAGGAGCTATACCCTGTTAAAGGTAGTACCCTATTAGGAGTAACCTTGGCAGAGGATTTCTTAATCAAAAGTAATGGATCACTTGTTAGGATAATCGGTGAACAACTGAGGAGGGGGGGGTGAATCAGTTGTTAACAGATTATAACTTTTAATCCATAATATGAACTTAAATAAATTAAGTACCGGTAAAGCACATACAGATGCCTATCGGAACAGATACTGGTAAACAATACAGCTTAATAATTAATTAGGTAATCAATGTAAAGAAACCATACCACATAACACCATGATTTGTACGTGGAAAACCTAGAAAGGGAAAAATCACGGTGGGAAACCTACCCACAGTCAGATGATACTTCTGCAGAATGTATGTGTTACAATGAGGGGCCTGCACTTGCAGGAAGGAACACTCCCTAGAGCGTACTACTCATTACAAAAGAGTCTCATTGACTACAGAGAGGATACAACCTTCTCAAGATAAGTGGACAACAATCCAATAGACTGAACTGCTGGAAATAACATCTACTATGCCTGATTACAATCTCGGTTAAGCTCAATGTCAGAGGACTAAATCCTCTTCTGAATCCAATTCGATCACCAATGATCGATCAACTCCTCTGCCTGAATGATATTACAATATTCACACATTACATTCCTTGACCATGATATTTCCAATAACCATGATACTTTACAAAGAGTTTCTACCTCTTATTTATACAAACCCTAAGGCCTAAACTAATTAGGTCGGCCACCTAAAGATATTACAATAAGATCATTACATAATTCTATTTACAATGATATGCCATGTCGGCTTAAGACCAAAACAATAATAAAAAATCCATAAATAATCTTGAATCATCCTGCTAACATGTAGATTACACGCTAGCATGATACTGGTCCATAACCTAGATAGGTACGAGACCTATTCTGGGTCCACCATGTTAAAGAAATGTCTTCAAGTATTTGAAGAACGATCAATGAACATCTTCAACATCCTGAAATCCATGAAGAAGCTGCACCAACACCAATTATGCATCTTGTCACAATTCCTCAATGAAAGCTTTGTCGATAAAGCCTTAAACCGGTGCCAGTAAGGGTTTACCAGAGTGTATGATGAATCTGATTACCAAGCCAATACCAACTGACCAAAATATGCTCATGGAGCATATAACACATGGAATCCAATATACTTCACTAATCCAAACATGTCAGAAGTTTCCAACAGATAATCTCTTCTGTTGGTAACACTAGATCTTCTACTGGTAACCATCCATATCAGCTAGTGTTGACATCAATGACAAAAAATCAATGCAACACATAATCAATTCTTCTATAGTGCCAACAATCTCCCCCTTTGGCATTGATGGCAACACTAGATGTGAAAAACATCTAAGTACCAAAAGATGCCAAACAAGTCTCCCCCAATGGAAGACAACCAATCAATCAATAGCTCTCCCCCTATGAATGATATCTCTATAAGATTCGGAATGATTTTTCACATAACTATCACTACCCCTTTGACATCAATGCCATAAATCTAACAAAAATATCAAAGCAATGATATAAACCTCTAAATCTCAAAGCTAACTACTGGAGGGGCAGAAACCCTTAACCTGTTTGTCAAATATTCAAATGATTCCTTAGACAACAATTTAGTGAATATGTCTGCAATCTGTTCTTTAGTGTTCACATAAACCAATTTGACTTCCTTTGCTTCAACCTTGTCCATTAGAAAGTTATACTTTATTGAAATATGCTTAGTCTTTGAGTGAAATACCGGATTCTTAGACATGTCAATAGCTACAAAGTTATCATAGTAGATAACTATCGGTTCACTACAATTTACTCTGATATCCTTCAACATTTGCTTCATCCACAAAACTTGAGTGCAATTAGTTGTTGCTACAACATACTCATCTTTTGCAGTAGATAAAGAAATGCATGACTATTTTTTGCTTATCGATGAAACCATTTTCTTTCCAAGAAAGAAAGCTCCACCAGTAGTGCTCTTCCTGTCATCAATATCGCCTGCCCAATCTAAGTTAGTAAATGCACATAAAGTGAAATCGTCATCTCTGGAATACCATAAACCATAATCTGTTGCTCCTTGCAAATACAAGAATATCCTCTTTACTGCACATTCATGATTTTCTTTAGGATTACTTTAATATCTTGAAACAATACTTACCGCATTCATAATATCAGGTCTAGTCTAAGTTAGATATAACAGACCACCAATCATAGATTTATACCTTGTCGTATTTACCAATGTAGAATTATCCTTGATAGATAATTTCTCACTTGTAGCCATATGAGTACTTACCGGTTTGGAATTCTCCATACCAAACTTTTTCAACAATTCCCTTAGATACTTAGTTTGATAGGATAAAAATGTCTTTGTTAGTTTGAGTAATCTGCAAACCTAAGAAAAATTTCATCTCACTAATCATGGACATTTCAAATTCATTTTTCATGTTGTTAGCGAATTCCATGCACAATTTATCTTCACCTCCAAAAATTATATCATCAACAAAAACTTCAATAATAAGAATATCATTATCAGTGATCTTATAATATAGATTACTATCAGCACTGCCTTTAGTAAAACCAAGCTTCAAAAGATATTTATCCAACCTTGCATACCAAGCTCTAGGAGCATGTTTCAAACCATATAAAGCTTTCTTCAATCTGAAACCATATCTTTATCATCTGTCAATGAAAATCCATCAGGCTACTCAATGTAAACTTCTTCCTCAAGCTCACCATTAAAAAATGCATATTTGACATCCATTTGATAAACCTTATAGTTCCTATAAGCTGCATATGCAAGAAATAGTCTAATAGCTTCAATTCTAGCTACAGGTGCAAATGTCTCACCATAATCAATTCCTTCCATCTAAGAATATCCTTTACAAACCAATCTAGCCTTGTTTCTTATAACTTGACCATCCTCATTCAATTTATTCCTAAAAACCCATTTAGTTCCAATAACATCTTATTTTTTAGGTCGGGGAACTAAAGACCAAGTTTCATTCTTTTCTATTTGATCTAATTCATCTTCCATAGCCTTTAACCAATGTTTATCCTTACAAGCTTCAATAACAGCAACTTGAGAAATAAGACACACCTCTTAATTTGTCAGTTTTCTTCTTTTCATAACTCCCTTGTTTCTATCTCCAATAATTTGATCTTCAGAATGATTTAATCTTACATACCTTGGTGTCTTTTGAACTTCGGGTTCATTGTTCTGATCATCAGTCACAGTTGAATGTTCTGATTGTGCCAGTGTAACTGTTTCAGCTTCCTGTATTGGTTGAGGCATTGTCGGTTCAGTTATGATCATTTCCACTGCTGGTTCCCTGTCATATGATATAGAATGATTTTTTTATTGTTCATCCACTTTCACATTAGCACTTTCCACAATTTTCTGCAATCTTTTGTTATAACATCTATATGCTTTGCTTCAAATTGAATAACCAATAAATATCCCTTCATCACATATAGGATCAAACTTTCCAATTGAATAATCTCTTTTGATATGGCATTTACTTCCAAAAAATCTAAAATATTTAACAGTAGGTGTATGTCCAAACCATAGTTCATAAGGGGTCATATCGGTTTCACCTTTGATATGAACTTTGTTCGATGTGTAGACTGTTGTACTCACTGCTTCTCTCTAGTAGATATGAGGTAATTTGGCTTCCATTATCATAGATCTAGTTGCATCCAAAATGGTTATGTTCTTCCTTTCAACTACTCCATTTTGCTAAGGAGTCTTAGGTGACGATAGTTGTCTCCTGATTCCATTTGTCTCACAATAACTGTTAAATTCATGAGAAGTGAATTCACCACCATGATCTGATCTTAGACATTTGATTTTCAATCCAGTTTCTATTTCAACCTTTGCTTTAAAGATTTTGAATTTCTCAAAAGCTTCAGACTTCTCCCTCAAAAAAGTCACCCACATCTTTCTAGAATAGTCATCAATAATCAACATAAAATACCTATCACCTTGAAAGCTTCTAGTCCTTGCTGGACCACATAAGTCAGCATGAATCAAATCAAGTACATCATTAGATTTATCATGTATGCTCTTAAAATAACTTCTAATTTGCTTACCCAATTGACATTCCTTACATACCAGATTATGAGGCTTCATAATCTTAGGTATATCTCTAACTGCCTTAGTTGAACTAATCTTAACAATGCAATCAAAATTAACACGACACAACCTCTTATGCCATAGCCAACTCTCATCAATATGAGCAATCAAACATGTCTTATTACTAGTGTTCAAGTGAAAAATATTACTTCCTAACTGAATACCAGTTGTAATTTCCAAACTAGTCTTGTTAACGATTTTGCATTTTCTATCTTTAAACTGAAGTTGAAAACCCTTATCTACTTATTGTCCAACACTCAAAAGATTATGCTTCAAACCTTCTACATAATAGACATTGTTAGTATTATGCTTGCCATCCAAAGAAATAATACCTCTACCTTTGATCATACATGCCTTGTCATCTCCAAATCTGACTTGATCGCCATCATATTCTTGCAGGGACATTTTTTTTTTCTATCTCCAGTCATATGGTGTGAGCATCCACTATCAATTACCCATTCATCTTTATCTTCAACTTTTGCTACCAGGGCCTTCTCTTCATTTTTGATAGCCAATTCCGATTAATCTTCCTTCAAAGCATAGAACACCCATTCTTTACCATTTCTAGATCCACTAGCCGAGTCTTCTATTGGTTCATCTCCAAAGTCATCTGTTACTCCTTCCTCATTTGTTATGTAGCAATGTTTGTTTTTCTTGAATCTATATCTGTTCAAGTTAGGCTTAAAAGTTTTCTTAATTCTTTCTTCAAACCTTGCATTCCTTTCAGG
This sequence comes from Cryptomeria japonica, assembly GCF_030272615.1. Lineage (NCBI taxonomy): Eukaryota > Viridiplantae > Streptophyta > Pinopsida > Cupressales > Cupressaceae > Cryptomeria > Cryptomeria japonica. The sequence goes on from NC_081407.1 coordinate 976,900,685, forward strand.
ATATCTAGATGCAAAATGACCAATATTATTACATGCAAAACATTTAAAAGGTTCTTTTCCTTCATACTTACTTCCAGTTGGTCCTTTAGGTACTCTCCTAGAAAATAAGGCTTCAAGTTGCTCAAGCTCTTCATCTTCTTTCCTCATGTCTTCCAACTATTTTGCATATAGGGCTCTCCAATCACTTTTTCTGGTAGATGTTGATGATAATGCATGAAAAGAAGGTTTAGATTTTATAGCTCCAGAAGATCCAAATTCTTCAAGCTCAAAAGCAGATAATTTCCTAGTCAGAATATCTCTGTTAACTGAAGTGTTTGCCATTGTTCTTAACTCATTAATTATAGTTGCCTTAATCTTGTAAGCCGGTGGAAGGGCTCTCAAGACTTTGGAAAGTATTTCATCTTCACTTAGAAATCCTCCACAATATTGAATTCCCATAACAATCTCATTTACTCTTTCCATAAACACAACAATTCTTTCATTAACTTCCATCTTTAAGTTTTCATACCTTACCCGGTAACCATCAAGTTTAGAAATTTTGACAATAGGGTCACCTTCATTCAGAGTCTACAATTTGTCCCACATAACCTTAGTCGATGATTTGTCAGTAAATCCCATAATCTATTGATCAGTAAGTGCATACAGGAGGGCTTCTCTAGCTCTCAAAGTTTGCAAGAGCAGGATTGCTAGATGTTGGATCATAAGGTGTGTATCCTTTCTCAGCGATCTCCCAAATATCCTTGTCAAGACATCTAAGATGAGTCTCCATTCAAATTTTCCATATCCCATAATTTGTTCCATCAAGCTTAGGGATTTCTCTTCTGAAAATAGTTGTCGATGGATTAGTTGTGTTAGTTGTCATAGGATCTACCTCAAGTGGTTAAGCTTCTGCAAAAGAGGACCAAATCTCTGATACCAATTGTTAGGATAACTGGTGAACAACTGAGAGGGGGGGTGAATCAGTTGTTGACAGATTATAACTTTTAATCCATAATATGACCTTAAACAAATTAAGTACTGGTAAAGCACATACATATGCCAGTAGGAACATATATCGACAAACAATACAACTTAATAATTAACCAGATAATCAATGTAAAACAGCCATACCACATAAAACCATGATTAGTATGTGGAAAACCCAGAAAGGGAAAAATCACGGTGGGAAACCTACCCACAGTCAGATGATACTTCTGTAGAAAGTATGTGTTACGATGAGGGGCCTGCACTTGCAGGAAGGCACACTGCCTAGAGCGTACTACTCATTACAAAAGAGTCTCACTGACTACAGAGAGGATACAACCTTCTCAAGATAAGTGGACAACAATCCAATAGAGTGAACTGCTGGAAATAACATCTACTATGCTTGATTACAGTCCTGATTAAGCTTAATACCGGAGGACTAAATCCTCTTATGAATCCAATACGATCACCAATGATCAATCAAATCCTCCGCTTGAATGATATTACAATATTCGCACATTACATTCCTTGCCATGACCTTTCCAATAACCATGATACTTTACAAAGAGTTTCTACCTCTTATTTATACAAACCCTAAGGCCTAAACCAATTAGGTCGGCCACCTAAAGATATTACAATAAGATCATTACATAATTCCATTTACAATGATATGCCATGTCGGCTTAAGACCAAAACAATAATAACAAATCTATAAATTATCTTGAATCATCCTGGTAACATGTAGAGTACGCATGATACCGGTTCATAACCTAGATAGGTACCAAACCTATTTTGGGTCCACCACACTAAAGAAACATCTTCAAGCATTTGAAGCACGATCAACAAACATCTTCAGCATCCTGAAATCCATGAAGAAGCTGCACCAACACCAATTATGCATCCTGTCACAATTCCTCAATGAAAGCTTTGTCGGTAAAGCCTTAAACCAGTGTCGGTAAGGGTTTACTAGAGTGTATGATAACATCCGATTACCGAGACAATACTAACTAACCAAAACATTCTCATCAAGAATATAACACATGAAATCCAATATACTTCACTGATCCAAACATGTCGGAAGTGTCAAACAGATAATCTCTTCTATCGATGACACTAGATCTTGTACCAGTAACCTGTTTGTCGGTAACCATCCATATCAACTAGTGTTGACATCAATGACAAAACATCAATGCAACACATAATCAATTCATCCATAGTGCAAACATCACCTTGTTAAATGATTTGTGCAATGAAGCTTGTTAGAGCCTACCCAGTTAAGGGATTTGACTATTGTAGTGATAAGAAAACAACAGGTGGTGTGATCTAGAAGTAGCACAACTTGCTTGAATAGATCTTCTTCTTCACACTCAAAATTGCATAGCCAACATATTCTGCAATGCCTTCAACAACTTAACACTTCTATCTTCGCATCAAATCATCTCATATCATATCTTCAAAATAATTCATCATAATGTCATTATATGGACATTTAGATTTCATGTCGTCTTTAGAAATTATATCACAATTTCATAGGTGCAATGTATCTGGACAATCAAACATAACTCATCACAAATTACCGCCAAAATTTGTCGGTTGGGGTAACTCATCATGATCGGTGATAACTCGTCACACAATCAATGAATATCGGTTGGAACATCAATACCGATTAGAGTTAACCATTTCAACATGTAAACCAATTGTCCTCCATTGCTTCTTTGATGGTCTTTGTTGAATCTTCAAGTCGATGGCAAGTCATTCTTGCATATACCGGTTGTCTACATGTACTGATTTGACACTCTCTAAACCATCATAAACTAAACTTTCAATACCAGTTGCAAAACAAGTAACTTTTGAAGTAATATCGATAGACAATGTGAACATGTGTGTGTGTGTACATGTTCCATCAATGACAACATATGAAGTCATACATTACAATCATCATCAAGCCAAAGATCTCCCCATTTGGCATTGATGGCAACACTTAGAAAATTTTACAATTGTACAACTAAGTGTGCTTACAAAAAAATGTACACATATATTCTTACCTCCCATTAAGAATACATACAAAATTTTCACAACACATACATATTTCTACTCCCCTTTTGACAACAATGCCAATTTGAAAAGTAATATATATATATATATATATATATATATATATATATAGCAAAATTTGCATCAAATGTTTACATATACAAAAACTTAAAAGTTTGCATTAAGGAGTGCTCACTTCAATTTGCAAGAAAATGTCACTGAAAGTATTCTTCATTTGAGAAAAAATATTTTCCCATGTTTTCAGTAAAGTGTCAGAAATCTCAATGGTTGTCATAATCTATGCAGAAAATTCTTCCATTGCATCAATTGTACTCATCTCTGGAGTCACCAAAACCACTTTTGCATCCCTGTATACTCATTGCAAGATGTCCACCTTCGGTCTCAATAAGGTCTTTAACTCCTTCGGTGATCAGAGTCTTTTTGCCTTTTCAAAATCATAGACATCTAACCGGTTTTGCAAATCATCCACTGATTTGCCAAAAGCTAAGACTAAGTCCTGTAAAGGTATGTAGGCATTCTATATCTTTTCCAGTTCTAGTTTTGTCTCTGTTTGCTTCTTAACTATATCTATTTATGATGAAAGTGGGTAATGGAAACAACATTATTGAAATACTAAAATAGATTCAACCACAAAACCCTAGCCTAACAACAACAAAGATCCACCATAACATATGAAGATTACCTAAGACAATGCAAATCAACAAAATCACAAAGATGATACCATCACATGTCCAATAGGGTTTGAATCTCCATTCTTCCTATCTCCATTGATCTTGCTTGATATATTTACTCTCAGATTTTATGTGTGCACAAGAGCTCAACAAAGAACAAAAATGTGGTTGATAGCTTGATCACAAAAAGGCTTGATTGCATATGAAAGTTTGAATGCGTGGTTGAGATTAGAATGCGTAGGAGAGAATAAAATGATCAGGGTTGATAATGAAGGAGAGTATCTTTTTATATAGAAGACACTGTAAGAAAATGGAGGGATAAGATTGAGAGGTGTAAAAGATAGATGGTCAGCTAGGATTAGAGGGTAGGTAAAAGAAATAAGAAAATAATAAAAGGGTAGGTAGTGTAGGAATTAAGAGATGAATGACGTGCCATGGGTAGAAAAGGCTAATGAATTAATTAATTAAATAAAAATTTATTTAATTAATAGAAGAAGTGGGATCAATTAAATAAATAAAATACTTACTTAATTTAGGAGAAGGATAATTTAAATAAATAAAAGTATTTATTTATATGAGAAATAAGGATAGAAGAGGATAAATTAATTAATTAAATAAATAAAGATTTATTTAATTAATAGAAGACTTAGGATAAAATAATTAAATAAATATAAATATCTATTTAATTAGACAGGACAATTTTAGGTGTCTACAATATCAGCATACAAAAATACAACATTAGACATGTAGGATAGAATTCTGCCTACTAACTCAATAGATTTTCTCAAAAGATCTTTATTCGGGGATAAAGCAATCTTCCCTATATCGATGTCTTTCATTATTTGTTCTCCTCTTTTCTTCCTGTAGTTTTTCTCAGCCATAGTCTAAGCTTCTTCCTCAAGGGACTTGAGTTGGTCAGAAGCATCAACAACCAACTGTCCAAGCTTTTCAATAAGAGTTGGCAAATTCCCTATAGCAGTCTCTAGTAGAAGACTTGACAAAATTTCTATTGCAATTTGGATGGCTTCCTTCTTATGTTCCTTAAGCCTCTTCTTCTGTGCTCTGGATTGCATTACATTTGCAATCTCTAACAATTCCAATGCACTCATGTTGTCAACATCTATAGGCCCTTTGATGCAAAAATGAGTCATCATCATCATTTTGTTGCTTGACTAATGTTTTTTCTGATTCAACAGATTTCTCCTTATTTGTTTTCTCTTCCTTTTGTTCTTTCTCCTTTTTTTTGTTCAGAGGATTTCTCCATAACTTTTGCAATGGGTTTCTCTTGGGTAGCCTGTGAAACCGGTGGGCATTGAGGTTTCATTGGTTGAACTTTTACCGATGGGGGTGGAATATCCATACTTGGTTGAGTTGCCAGTATATCCACTGCATTAACCTATGAATCAATAAATTATGGCGGCTACATATCTGGTTCAATAATGTTTCTAGATAGATCAATGGTATACTGTATTTCATCAACAAAGATCACCAGTTGGGAAGTAGTGTCATCCTTCTTCTTGATAGGATAGACTATATCAACTTTCACTATTCCTTCCTCATCTATTTCCAGTCCTTCCAAAGTATCTTGCTCATTATCCCATTGGTATTCTATTAGTTTATGCATTCTCTGAATGTCTCTTGCTATCTGATGAGTCTCAACTTCAACATATTGCATCTTTTCACATAATAGATTTAATATCCTTGACTTAAAAGGAAATTGTGTTTTGTGTTTATCAAGAAATGCAATTAACTCATCTTTAGACAAATCAGGAAAATATTGAATAAACACATTATCAATAATTTCTTTTTCTTTCTTCATAGCTTCTTCCCATTTATTCAAAAGAATAAAATATAAAGAATCAAAAATATCGTTCTTAAGATCATGATGTAATCGATTGTAATGACACAAATAGCTGATTACCTGTTGAACAATTTGTTCCTTCTGATCTTCATTAAATGAATCAAAACATTCTTTAACATTATCAAATTTGTTCCTTCCCAATGTCTTCACTGTTCTCCCAAAATCAATCATAGGCTTATAATACAAAGCTTTAATGGGAATACTCTATTGAGAGGTGGCTTCAACTAGTTTGGACTTCTTTTCATTTGCCTTTACCTTCTTTGGTTCTTCCTAAGTGTCAGTATCATCAGATTCTGCTTGAAGAATCAGTTGTCAGCCTCTTTTCTTTGTTGTAGTCTGCTTCTTTATGTATACCTTAGGTGTCGGTTCCTTTTTAACTTGGACACTTTGTGTCACTCTAGTACTTGTTTTTTAGGATAATCGGTGAACAACTAAGAGGGGGGGTGAATCAGTTGTTGATAGATTATATCAATTAATCCACTTTACAACCTTAAGCTGGAGCATATAAACATTAAGTACCGGAATAGCATAAACAGATACCAATAAACAATACAACTCAATAATAAAATAGATAATCAACACAATGCAACAATACCACATAACACCATGATTTGTACGTGGAAAACCTAAAAAGGGAAAAACCACAGTGGGAAGTCTACCCACAATCAGACGATACTTATGCATAAAGTATGTGATACAATAAGGGGTCTACACATGCAGGAAGGCACACTGCCTAGAGCATATTGCTCAATACAAAAGAGTCTCATTGACTACAGAGAGGTTATAACCACCTCAAGATAATTAGACAACAATCCAGTAGAGTGAACTATCGAAGATAACATCTACCATGCCTGATTACAGTCCTAGTTAAGCTCAATACCAAAGGCCTTTGAACTCTTCTTTAAACCCAGTTCGATCATCAATGATCGACCAAAACTCCTTCGTATATGATGTTACATTTCCATTCCATACCCTATCACATGATCTACATTAAGATATTGTTGGCAAATGCACACTCCAATGAGATATTGTAGGTGATTGAAGGTTTTGTCATTGATGGCAACCTTACAATCCTATGACACCGGCAAGACAATTTACCGGCACCAGCAAAGATAGAATCTACACCGACATAGAGACCACCGATAGTAAAAGGAAGCATAACGACATAGAAGCCGACAAGAATTTTGTTTGTAATATATTTTGTTAATTATTGTAAAATCATTGTAAGCTGACTTGTCAAGTTGTAAAATGACTCATATATATAAGAGATCATTGTAGAACATTTTGTAATAGATGGAAGGAATTATATAGGCAAAATAAGGCAGACCTATTATGCGAATTATAGGTTAAGGGTTTATGTATGAAGTAGAGCTATAAACCGGTACTGTATCTGGCATAGTAGATGCTATTTTGAAGTAGTACAAGACATTGGATTTATATAATCCATTTTGTAATTGAGCGGTGAGCTCTAGGCACTTGGCCTTCCTGCATGTGCAAGCCCCTCTTGTAGCAGTAATATTCTCTTATTGGCTAGTAAGTGAATATTGTGGGTCACAAATCCCATCAAGGTTTTTCTAACACTGGGTTTCCTCGTTAAACTACTGTGTTATGGTGTGTATTTCATGTGGTTCTTGTTATCTCTATTTATTGCATTATTTCTTGTTTACTGGTATATAGTATTGCTATGCTCTACATGTTTTAAGTTAAGAAAATCTTATAACCGATTAGATACTGATTCACCCCCCCTCTCAAAGTAGCTTCAAGCACTCTTTCCATCTCAAAGTAGCTCATATCCCCCATTGTGGCTTTAGGGTTTCCTTCCAAGCGATTAAGCCTTAAGGAAGTTAGGCTCTGATACCAATTGGTAGACTTATAAAGCACTGAGAGTGGGGGGGTGAATCAGTGACAACAAAAACAATACTACGTTTAAACATTGACTGGTAGATATACTTAATAAGTTTACTCAACACTATGCATGCAATCCAAAATGATATAAAAGCATCCACAATAAGTAAAACATCCACCATAACACAGGTGTTTATACGTGGAAAACCCAAATGGGAAAAACCACAGTGAGATGGGACTTACAATTTAAATATCTGTGGTAATAGGTAATTGACCGGTTAAGGTCTAAAAAAGTGCTCTGCTAGGAGTGAATCTTGTTAAAGATCCCAAAGCTCTATAAGGAGCTATACCCTGTTAAAGGTAGTACCATGTTAGGAAAAACCTCAATAGAGGATTTATGAATCCAAACTAATGGATCATCTTGTTAAAGGATTTGTACAATGAATCTTGTTAGAGTTTACCCGATTAGGGGATTTGACTATTGTAGTGATGAGAAAACAATAGGTGGTGTGATCTAGAAGTAGCACAACTTGCTTGAATAGATCCTCTTTTGCACACTCAAAACTGCATCACCAACATATTCTGCAATGCCTTCAACAACTTAACACTTCTATCTTCGCATCAAATCATCTCATATCATATCTTCAAAATAGTTCATCATAATGTCATTATATAGACATTTAGATTTCATGTTGGCTTTAAAAATTATATCACAATTTCCTAGGTGCAATGTATCTGGACAATCAAACATAACTCATCACAAATTAATGCCAAAATTTGTCAGTTAGGGTAACTCATCACGACTGATCACACAATCAATGAATATCGGTTGGAACACTGATACCGGTTAGAGTTAACCATTTCAACATGTAAATCGATTATCCTCCATTACTTCTTTAATGGTCTCCGCTGAATCTTCAAGTTGGTGTCAAGTCATTCCTACATATCCTGATTGTCTACATGTACTGGTTTGACACTCTCTAAACCATCATAAACTAAACTTCCAATACCGATTGCAATACAAGTAACTTTTTAAGTAATACCGGTAGACAATGTGAACATATGTGTGTTTGTACATATTCCATCAATGACAACATATGAAGTCATACATTACAATCATCATCAAGCCAACAAAAATAACTACCGGTGCATCACAATCCACCTTTATATCCTTCAACATTTGCTTCATCCATAAAAATTGTGTATAGTTAGTAGCAGCAACAACATACTCAGCTTCAACAGTATATAAAGAAGTACATGATTGTTTCTTGCTGATCCATGAAACCAACTTCTTTCCAAAAAATAAAGCTCCACCCGAAGTGCTTTTCTGGTCATCAACATCTCTAGCCCAATTAGCATATGTATATGCACATAAAGTAAAGTTATCATCCTTAAGGTACCACAAACCATATTCTGATGTAACTTGTAGGTATCTAAAAATCCTTTTCATTGCCATCTCATGATTTTCTCTAGGATCACTCTGAAATCTTGGAATAATACAAACAATATTCATAATGTCAGGCGTAGTCTGAGTCAAATAGACTAGCCTCCAATCATATATTTGTATCTTGTGGGATTTACCAGTGCAGAAACATCCTTTCTTGTCAATTTCTCACTTGTAAACATAGGAGTACTTACCCGTTTAGAATCTCCCATACCAAATTTCTTTAACAATTCCTTAGCATATTTATTTTGACAGATGAAAATACCTTTGTCAGTCTGAGTAATCTACAAACCTATAAAAATTTCATCTCACCAATCATAGACATCTCAAATTCTTTGTCCATATTCTTAGAAAATTCTATAAATAACTTATCTTCACCTCCAAAAATAATTTCATCAGCAAATACTTGAATAATCAGTATATCATCATCAGTGATCTTATAATATAAATTAATGTCAGCACCGCCCTTAATAAAACCAAGCTTCAAAAGATATTTATCCAACCTTGCATACCAAGCTCTAGGTGCTTGTTTCAATCCATATAAAGCTTTCCTTAACTTGCAAACCATATCTATATCATCTGATAGTGAAAACCCATCAGGTTGCTCAATATAAACTTCCTCATCAAGATCCCCATTCAAAAATGCACATTTTACATCCATCTGATAAACCTTGTAGTTTTTATAAGCAGCATAGGCAATAAATAATCTTACAGCTTCAATCCTAGCTATAGGTACAAAAGTCCCTCCATAATCAATTTCTTCCTTCTGAGAATATCCTTTACAAACCAATCTAGCCTTATTCCTTATAACTTGACCATCCTCGTTCAATTTATTCTAAAAACCCATTTAGTTCTAATAACATTTTTATTTTTAGGTCGAGGAACCAAGGTCCATGTGTTATTTTTCTCAATCTGATCTAATTCTTCTTCCATAGCTTTCAACCAATATTCATCTTTTCATGCCTCAATTACTGATACCAATTCAACTTGTGAAATTAAACATACCTCATTAGTTGTCTGTCTTCTTCTTGTCATCACTCCATTTCTCTTATCCCTAATGATCTGATCTGAATGATTCAATCTCACATACCTAGGAGTTTTCTGACTTTCTGTTCATCTTCCCTATTCTTTAGTTAATGTAGAATTCTTTAATACTACCAGAGTAACTGGTTCAACTCTCTATTTCGGTAAAGGTGCTACCTCTTTAGATATAATCATTTCTACTATCGGTTCCTTCTCATAAACTCTAATTTGACTTCTATTCAGCTCATCTACTTTGACATTAGTACTCTCCACAAATTTTTGCAATCTCTTGTTATAACATCTATATGCTTTGCTTTCATTAGAATAACCAAGAAATATGCCTTCATTAGAATAACATCTATATACTTAATGGTAGGTGTATTGCCAAACCATAATTCATAAGGTGTCTTACCAATTTCTCCTTTGATATGTACTCTATTAAATGTATAAATCATTGTGCTCACTACTTCTCTCCAGTAGATATGAGGTAGACTAGCTTCCATCATCATTGTTCTAGTAGCATCCAAGATAGTTTTGTTCTTTCTTTCCACAACTCCATTCTATTAAGGTGTCCGAGGAGCAAAAAAATGTCTTCTTATACCATGTTTCTCACAAAAGTTATTAAATTCATTGGATGTGAATTCTCCACCATGATCTGACCTCAAACATTTAATCTTCAATCCTCTCTCAGTTTCCACTTTAGCCTTAAAGATTTTAAACTTTTTAAATGCTTCAGATTTTTCTTTTAGAAAAGTAACCCACATCATTCTAGAATAATCATCAATGATTAGCATGAAATATCTATCACCTTGCTCTAGCAGGGCCACACAAATCAGTATGAATAAGATCAAGAACATCATTTGATTTATCTTGTATAATCCTAAAAGAGTTTCTGACCTGTTTACCCATTTGATATTCTTTACATATTGGATTATAGGGCTTCATAATCTTAGGTATATCCCTAACTGCCTTAGTTCAACTGATCTTCACAATGCAATCAAAATTTACATGGCACAACCTTTTATGCCATAGCCAACTCTCATCAATCTGTGTAATCAAAAACATCTTCTCACTGGAGTTCAAATGAAATATATTACCTTTTGTTTGTGTATCGATTGCTATCTCTAAACCAAATTTGTTAATGATTTTGCATTTTTCGTCCTTGAACTATAATTAAAATCCCTTATCTACCAATTGTCCTACACTCAAAAGATTATGCCTTAAACCTTCAACATAATAAACATTGTTAGTATTGTTCTTACCATCCAATGATATAGTTCCTTTTCCTTTGATCATACATGCATTGTCATCTCCAAATCTAACTAGACCGCCATCAAATTCTTGCAAAGACAAAAACTTCCCTTTATCTCTAGTCATATGATGTGAACAACCGTTGTCAATTACCCATTCATCCTTGTCCTCAATTTTAGCAACAAGCGCCTTCTCTTCAGGTACATTCTCTCCCAATGCCAGATCATCTTCTTTGATAGCTAGGAACACCCATTCCTTCCCATTGTCGGATCCACTAGCAGAGTCTTCTGTCGGTTCATCATCAGAATCAATAATGCCTTCCTCATCAGCTATGTAGCATGATTTGTCTATGTTTTTATTGTACTTATACTTGTTATGATTTCCAGGGTTAGGCTTAAATGATCTTCTAACTCTTTCTTCAAATCTTGAATTTCTTTCAGGATATTTAGAAGTAAAGTGACCAATCTTATTACATGCAAAACATTTAAAAGGTGTTTTTCTTTCATACTTACTTCCTACCGGTCCTTTAGGTGCTGTTCTAGCAAATAGTGCTTCAAGTTTCTCAAACTCATCATCTTCTCTCTTCATATCTTCCAATTCCTTTGCATACAAAGATTTGCAGTCTTGCTTACCGGTTTTAGATGCAGATGCATGAAAAGCAGGTTCAGACTTCACAGTTCTAGAGGGTCCAAATTCTTCAAGCTCAAAAGAAGATAGTTTCTCAACCAAAGTATCTCTGTTAACAGATGTATTAGCCATTGTTCTCAATTCATTAATAATAGTAGGCTTCATTTTATAATTCGGTGGTAGGGCTCTCAGGGCTTTAGAAACAATTTCATCTTTGCTCAGAGTTCCACCACAACATTGAATTCACATAACAATCTCATTTACCCTTTCCATGAATGCAATAATCTTTTCATCTTCTTCCATCTTCAGGTTTTCATATCTCACCCAATAACCATCAAATTTAGCAATCTTTACTATAGGGTCACCTTCATTAAGAGTTTCCAACTTATCCCATATAGCCTTTCCAGATGATTTGTTAGTTAATCCCGTTATTTTATGATCAGAAAGTGCACACAAGAGGGATTCTCTTGATCTACAATCATTCTCAAGCTCCTTGTCCAGGTTTTCTGGAGGAGGATTGCCAGCTCCCGCATTACAGGGTGTGATACCATTATGTGTGATCTCCCAAATCTCCTTGCCAAGACATCTCAAATGAGTATCCATCTGAATATTCCATACTGTGTAATTTGTTCCATCAAGCCTCTTAATATCCCTCTGAAAGATAGCTCCAGAAGAACTAGATGAACTTGAATTGTTAGTCACCATAGGATCTTCCTCAAGCGGTTAAGCTTTCTGCAGAGAGGACCAAAACTCTGATACCAATTGTTAGACAATTCAAATAACCGAAAGACAGCTAAGAGGGGGGGTGAATCAGTTGTCACAGATTACCAGAACCATTAGCACTTTAAACTTTAATACTGGAATCCAAAACATTAATACTGAAATAACAGTTAAGCCAATTAAGTATAAACAATAATCACAGAATAAATACCATCCACATGACACCAAGATTTTTACGTGGAAAACCCGGTAAAGGGAAAAACCATGGTGGGAAGCCTACCCACAGTCAGATAATACTTTTGTATTATGTAAATTACAATTGAGGGGCTTGCACTTGCAGGAAGGCCAACAGCCTAGAGCTCACCGCTCATCACAAAAGGAGCCTCACTGACTACATAGAAATCCATACTACAATCCAAAGAAGTGTTGAACTGCAAAAGATAGCATCTCCTATGCCTGAGTACAGTTTCGGTTAAGCTCAATATCGAAGGACTAAATCCTCTTACATAAACCCAATTCGATCTCCAATTATCGACCAACTCCTCTACCTAAATGATATTACATTATTCGCACATTACATTCCTTGACCATGATCTCTAACAATAACCATGATGATCTACAATGAGATCTTACATCTATATATACAAACCCTCAACCATAAACAATTAGGTCGGCCACCAGATAATAAAATAATTACATAATTACAAACCATGTCGACCTAAGACCAAACAAATAATATCCAACACATAAGACATCCCGGAAATACTTTGATAGGTCCAATTCACATGTTACATTAAAGTTGGTCCATACGCTAGATCAACCGGGACCCAATATAGGTCCATACGCTACAACAATGATCTCCATCCACCAAGTATTGAACATGATCACTAACAACATCCTGAAACTCCACCAGAAGCTGCACCAACACCACTTATGCAATTCATTAAAGATCTCCATTAAAATCTCTTTCAATGAAACCCTCGTCGAAACAAGAAACCAAGCTTCTAGGCAAGCAGGATAGCATATGATCACCAGACCAAAACCAACTGACCAAATATGAGCATGAGTATCATGAACAAGGCAATTCCATCACAAAACTGTAACAGAGTCTACCATATCATGCGAGATCCAAGTTAACCAGAAACCACTCAACCTACTGGGACCAGAAGGGTGCCGGTAAAGAATCCAAATAGCTAGTGTTGGCATGAATGACAAAACATCAATGCTACATATAATCAATTCCACCAAATGGCCAACAAGGTGTTCTGAGGATTTAGCCAAGAGATGACTTGATATTGTAGGATGAAGCAAGCCTTGTTTGGATCTTGATGAAGTCAATTTTATATTTGAGTGAGTCCCGGGTTGTTTTCAATATGATATAAGAGGTGGCTATTATGGCAACTCAGAGCTCAGTGAGGGATTTATAGGTGCCTCGTCGGGGTCTTGAGTTGATTGTGCTCTGATAAAACTGATATGTGCATCATTAATTACAAATCAAAAACACATGTGGAACCTTATTGGCAAAGAGAATTATTTTTCCCAGTGAGTAACCATGTGGCATGGTAGAATGTTTTCACTAATAGGATTACAAAGTTTTCACTCAAATAGAGTAGGGGTAAATGCTTTTACCAACAAGGAGAATTGTTTCATTAAATGTTGCAATGTGATTATTTCATTTTAGATGAATTTTTCCTCATGAGAAAGTAAATGAGAAGTGGCAAGAGAAATAATAGTTGGTAGTATTATTTTGTCTACAGAGACATGGTGTGTAACAAAACATTTTCACAAAGTGTAAAAGAATATTTACAGGAAGACTGTTGGCAAATGCACACTCCAATGAGAAATTGTAGGATATTGAAGGTATTGTCATTGATGGCAACCTTGCAATCATGTGATACCGGTAGGTAGACACAAGCACCAGCACCAATAGACTCTACACTGGCACACAGAACACCGACAACAAAAAGGAAGAATACACGCACCCTGGCCGACAGGAATTTTATGTATTTATACTTTGTAATTAATTGTAAAATCTTTTGTAAGCCAACATGGCAGATTGTAATATGACTCATATATGTATGAGATCATTGTAGATCATTTTGTAGGATACATGAGATAAGATACAAAATATACAGACCTAATATGCAAATTATTGGTTAGGGGTTTATGTTGTAGCAGAGCTTAAACCAGTACTGAATCTGGCATAGCAGATGCTGATCTGAAGCACTACAAGACATTGGATTAATATAATCCATTTTTGTAAGTCAGTGAGACTTCTTTTGTAATTGAGCAGTGAGCTCTAGGCACTTGGCCTTGCTGCATATGCAGGCCCCTATTGTAAGAGTAATATTCCCTTATTGGTTAGTAAGAGAATATTGTGGGTCACAAATCCCACTGAGGTTTTTCCCACACCAGGTTTCCTCATTAAAATACTATGTTATGGTGTGCTTCTCATGTTGTTGTTATTGTTCTTATTTACTGCATTATTTCTGGTTTACCGATACTCAGTTTTAAAATGCTTTTCATGTTTTAAATCAAGTAATGTGATATATCAGTTAGATACTGATTCACCCCCACCCCCCCCCCTCTTAGTATCTTTGGGAATCCTAAAAATTGGTATCAGAGCTTGGTCCTCTATTTTTAGAAGCCTAATAGCTTGAGGAAGATCTTGTCACCGGTAGAGATGGAAAATTTAAGAAAGCAATTGGAAATAGCTCTTACATACTATGATGCAAAAAAAGTGAAGAATATCAAACTTGAGGATGATCTGAACACTACTCAGGATATTATTCAAGCACTTCAAGAGAATTTTACTATTGCAAGGAACAAGAGGAGAGAACTTTGTGAAAAGATGTAGAATGAGGAAAATGAAAAGGAAACTCTTAATGATTTGGTAAACAAGCTAAGACAAGAAATCGGTACAACAAAGAATGAGATGCAAGATATGACTATGAGATTTTGTAAAGAAATTGAAGACAAAAATAAGAATGAAGAAGAATTGGTTAGAAGACTAAGTGATGCTGGAAATGAAAACACAAATCTCGGTCATGAAAATGATATGTTGAAGATAGATCTTATGCACACACAAAATGATAGAACTAAACTCATGAGACAGAAAGGAATCTTGGAGAATGAACTGACTACTGCAAATCAACACAAGGAGAAATTCAAAAAAAGTTAAGAAGAACTTGGTGACATGCTGAAAAATCAGAAACCTAATGGTGATACAAATGGCCTTGGATTTGAAGTTGGTGAAAGCTCCAGTACTGCAAATAATCATGATCATAGCAAACCTATAAGACACCCTATTGCTTACAAATTTAATGGCAAATGCTTTAACTGTAACAAGTATGGTCATAGAGCAAATCAGTGTAGATCTAGAAATTATCAGAATACTAATACACCCACCGGTCAATGTTCTAAATGCAACAAAGTTGGTCATAATTCAAAAAATTATAGAATGAATGTAAGATGTTATATTTGTGGAAGATTTGGACACTTATCTAATCAATGTAGAACACATACTGGCATAGGATATGGGAAAGCTATTCAAAAGAACAATGTGACTTGTTATGCCTGTAAAAAAATTAGACATATTGCAAAAATTTGTAGAAGTAAGGCATCATCGACAAATACAAAAGGTCCTAGCTTGAAAGGTAAAGAAAAGGTTGAAGAGGTAAAGAAAGAATTCTCAAAATAATGGATCAGAAAGTCAAATCAGAATGTTGATGGGAATACTCCTCTACCGGTAGAACAGAGTAACACTCCACTGGCAAGAGACTCTTCATCTAACTAAAGAAAATCCTTGGGGGTTTAGCAACAAAATGAAAAACATGCTATTATTCCCTTGGTTGATGGTGAGAAGTTGAAATTACTTCTATACCGGCAGATGAGTTAAGTTGTGACTTAACTAGCGAGCATTAAATGTGGTAGTTAGAGAAAATAACATTATAAAGAA
This sequence comes from Cryptomeria japonica, assembly GCF_030272615.1. NCBI lineage: Eukaryota > Viridiplantae > Streptophyta > Pinopsida > Cupressales > Cupressaceae > Cryptomeria > Cryptomeria japonica. The sequence goes on from NC_081407.1 coordinate 976,917,103, forward strand.
AATGTTTTGGCTCCTTTTTCATTCACTGAGCATTCAAATCTTCGAGAGCGCAAAAATTCCCGAGCGAAGGCATTCTAAGCGAAGAAGTGAAGCAATCCATCAAAGCATTCATCCCTAAGGTAGATTGAGGTATTTATAGCTATGGCATCTTCATCCACTCCTAAATTTATTGCAAACCCTACTGTTGTTGAGGTTATTAAGTGCCCTAGACCTGTTTTCAAACTTGTTCTCAAAATTGCAAAGAAAGATGATAGCATAGGTGCATTTTCTCAAATTCCTAAGGGAGTAGTATATGTTGAAGACCCTAGGATTTATATACATTGTCATATTGAGGAACTAGGTGATGATGAGATTAAATATATGTATAAATATGTGATTTGTGATGAGTCTGGAAATGTCAAGCCAGAACACAAAATAGTGGAAACCCTAGGTTTTACTGATATTCTTAGTATCCTGTATTTTCTCAAGAATATCATAAGGATTGTGTTAACTAGAGTACATGGTGAATTTTTCTTGTTGGATTCAATCCATAAAATCACAAAAGAAGCAGTAAAAGATGTAACATGGTTACCTTCCACCGATAACAGACCTGACAAAACAAAGAAGGTCTCAAATGACACAGTGATAAACCTAACCAGTGCAACATTTGATAAAAAATCTTTAAGGGTAAACGATGTAAAAGACATAAATGTTAGGTTTATCAGTATGATCTTAGGTTATAAGGCTACTCATGCAAATAGGTTTAACTTAGTTTCTAGCCTATGTATCAAAAGTGCCTATGATATGGTTAATGATAATGCAAGGATAGATGTATGTGAATGGCTCAAAGATGAGTTGATAGATAGTCTAGGAAAGATTAAAAGAGATAAGAAAGAAACATTCAGATTTAGAAATTTGCTTGTTTGTCTGATGTTGTACATAACAAAACAAGTACTTGGTATTGGTGCAAGAGATTTTGGTTTTGACATTCCGGTAGGAAAACAACTATTAGATCTGTGTGTGTGAAAAAGTGAACCTAAAGCTGCAAGCACAACACTTCAATTAAGTCATTATATGCATGGTTAGTAATCAATAATTAATAAGTAATAAACCATAGCAAAGCGACCAATTGCCTTCTAAAAGATGCGAGTATACGATTGCTCTCAGATTTTTATAAGCAATACCAGTGACTAGACTACACCAAGATGAAGGATTTAATCTATATGATATTAAGCTATATGGATGCAAGATGGATGAATAATTCAAGCAAATAATCAATTCAAGCAACAATGGATGCAAGCAATAATGGATGTAAAATGGATGCAAACAATCTAAAAAGTACAATAATCTTCAATGACTCTAGAGCGAAATTAGTGTGATAATAATCTCCGAGCGTGTTCTCAAAAATCTCTGGGGTGAATTGGAATGAGAGTTGAAGACTAAATTTATAGAGAATCACAAGAGAAAAAGCTCAATTTAGGATTAATTGAAAATAATTGAGAAATCAGATTCAGTTAACCTTGAGATAGATTCCAATTATAGTTTAATTGAAATGCATTCAAATTAGAAGTCCAAGTTGCATTGGAAAATAATAATAAATTAATTCCATGCATATATGATGAAAATAGATAATTCCATGCATATATTTGATTTATTCAAGAAAAAGGTCTTTTCAATGCAACTGAACTTCTTTTTCTGAAAAGCTTTGAGTTCCAATTTTAGAGAATAATTCAATAATTCAATTAAATTGCTTTTCTGATTTCAAGTTCTAAATTTAAAAAAAGAAATAATATCTCAAGTTTGATTTCTCTCTCAATTCAATTCTTTTTGTTTTATTTTCAATTCAACTCTTTGTAATAAATTAAACCATCTTTTGTAATAAATTAATCCTTTTTGCATGATTGAATGGCAAATTTATTAATTAATTAAATATGCAAGGATATTTAATAAATTAAAATGGGATAATTGATCAAAATGATCTTATTGGAAATGATTTGATTAATTAAATAAATATTTAATTAATATTGAGTAGTTGATTTGCCATGTGACATTTGATGATTTGAAGAATTAATAATGTGCTCAAGATTGATTTAATTGCCTTTGGTTAGGACCTTGGTGATGTTTTTGAGATTAGGGGCCCATGGTTTAGATGACCAATTTTAGGGTATTACATTTTCCCCTCTTTGAATTAATGTGCGAGCAATGTGTTGGTTCAAAGAATGTGTGATGTCTAGGAGATGCCAGTTCTGAACTTGATTGATCACGAACTAGATGAAAAGCAAGATGTTTAGCTTGATTTGAAGCGACAAAGCTAAATGAAGTCTGATTAAAGTGATACCGATCCTGAACTTGATTTAACTAAGGAACGATAGAAAACAAAGATACTGAACTTGAACTTGATTGATCAAGAAGCGGATCTTACTGATCTAGAACTTGATTGAACTTAGATGCAGTGAGTGATGATAAAAATCGATCTTGAACTTGATTGATCAAGACATGATGAGCGAAGAATGAACCATTCAGCTTGATCAAGAAACGAATACTGAACACCTGCTTAGATTTAGTGTGATCAAAGATACTCTTGAAACTTTTGATTGAGTTTAAATGAATAATCAGCTTGATTTGAAGTGATGAAACTGATTAACGTTAAGAGATTAATTCAGATGAAGGAAAAATATCAGCTTGATTTGAAGCGATGAAACTGATATGCCCCTAGTGATTGATTCGATTCAGATGATCGAGAGATCTCAACTTGATGTGAAGCGATGAAGCTGAGATGCCACTTAGCAATAAGGATTGATTTTCTTTAATTGAAAATATTTTGCTCGACTTTTGATGAAGATTTGAAAAAAATTCTCAACTATGAGGATGTGAGGTCATAAGGTCACAAATATGCCCCCTCGGGAGCAAAATTGAAAGATAATGAGGGTACTTGATTATAGGTGATTGGTGGCGAAAGTAAGTTATTTGAGCACAAATTGATTCTGAGGATTTTTTGAAAATCTCGGGGATGATTGATGAGAAATTGAGCATAGAGTTGATTGTAATGTTGATGTGTAGAATGAAATTGAATTAAGATTCAGTGTTGAAATTGAGTTCAATTTGAAGAAAGAATGAGCATTTGATGAAAAAAGCACTAAGTGGTCAAAATTGTGAAATTGACTAGCAAAATGATCTCGAATTTCGATTGTGATCTCAAAAATGGAATCAGAGCAGGCAAATTAGCTAAGGGTGCAATTTTCATGACCATCGAAGCAAGTTGAAAAATTAGGTTTTAGGCTATATGGGGGATGAAAGCATCATTTTCAAATCATTTTAACCCTCCAAGTTTGAAAATTCAAAAATCTTTCTGTGAAGAAAAATGGTGGTCCCTAATCGTCAGCATCGATTTGAGCACTAGAGAAGACATAATCGACCTCAAAACTATGAGCCAGTGGTAAGTGATCGATCTTAAGCCTCTTTATGTTTCCAATTTTGAATTTTTTTATGCTTTTTTGAAGTTTTTCACGGGTTTTGGGTCGGGCATCACGTTTTATCGTGCGAGACAAGATCCTGTCTCATACGAGAAACTGGTAAAAAATCTTTTTTCGTTTGAGCCTACTAGTTTTGTCATACGGGGTCCACCCTCGTGTCATACGACAGGTCTGTTAAAAGACCATTTTATCATGCTAGGTCTATTAAATTGTCATTTGAGGTTGTTTTCTCGTACGAAAGCCATTCCTAACTTGTACGAGATGCTGCTTGACTGTGTTTTGTCGTTCAAAATACAGTGATCATTTTTAAAAGTGTAAACACAAAATTTTGGTTTTGCATTTGACTTATTTGGATTTGCGTGATGTTTAACTTCGCTTGTAGGCTCATTTGGAATGTTTTCTAATGATCATTGTTGGGTTTTTGCAGGTTCGATTACCTCCTGTGCTCTTCAGATGTGTATATCCACCTATGATGGCATTAGTTCATCATCTATCTCAGGTTGAGTAGGCTCATGTTGATTTATGTGGCTTGACTCATCTATTGCGATTACCTGATATCCGTGTGAACCACGGAATGCTCACGGCATTAGTTGAGCATTTTCATTCAAAGCAGAATACATTTCATTTTCTAGTTGGGGAGTTGACTATCACTCTCAAGGATGTGTACAGGATCCTTCGTATCCATTTTGTTGGGGATAAGGTGGATTATGATACCGCGTTGTTACCTAGACTACAGGCACTTAGGAACGTATTCAGGGATCCTGACATTTTGACTCATTCCATGAGTTCGGACATACTTATGAGTAGGTATAGTGAGGAGTATCCCCTAGCACGTGTTTTAGTAGGGTTCATTGGTTGCTTCTTGTGTCAGACAGAGGGCTGCAGGGTTTCCAGAGCGGATGGGGCCGGATGCCAGAGAGGTTGATAGAGACCCCTCAGAGACTTGGCTGGGGCTCTTGTTTATTGGCCCACATGTATTGAGAGATGCATGAGATTATTTATAGAGATGGGCGGAGCATGGCCGTAGGTGTATACATTTTACAGGTGTGGGCTTGGGAGCACCTTCCTGTTTGTCGGTCGATAGTTGATGATAGCAGAGAGCTAGGGCAGCCGATTATTTACAGGTATGCCGAATATATCACATAGCCCCATCTGGGCAAGATAGATTTTTGGTGACGACAGCTCGATGACCTTATAGCAGTTGTCTGGAGACCATACAAAGGATTGGAGCTATGGGATGACTAGCGGAGGGTTCGCAGGGACCTTTTTGTGACACACCCACTGATCGGGAGATCACAGACTGTTGTGGAGAGATTCATCGTTTCACGAGTGATGAGGTAGTATGGCTAGCCTCAAGAGATCTCGCAGGAGTATATAGTGTATGCTCGATATGCTGATGAGGAGAGGTAGGGATGGTCTCCATGGTTATCGTATGCTCTGGCTATGCATGAGCTGGCAGGTTTACATCGCCTAAGATGGGATTACCTGGAGGATGTAGCAGATGCAGGGGTATTGCCCTAGTATAGAGATTACTTTCAGCAACATCTGTTCCCTTGATTTATAGATCCGGGAGAGAAGGCTCCTCATATTGAGGATGTGGAGGATGATGCCCCCGCACCGGCACAAGGACAGGGCCAGAGGAAGGGCCATAGGCAGGGACAGGCACAAAGATCAGAGGCTCCACAATGGACTGGTGGTGAACCTGGTGTTAGCAACAACAGGGTGCGAGCTTATTATGTGGTGGCATATAGTGTCACAGTTCCTGTTGCACAGCAGGTGCAACCCTATTCATAGTATATGGCTAGATCAGAGGGAGCACAAGCACCTCGATAGGATCTCGGACATCAAGCTCCTGCTCCTCCACCAGACGATGAGGGAGAGGGCGCCAACTAGATGATTCATTTTTTTTGTAGCTCGAATATTTTTTTTTTGTAGACACACCCATTTTTTGTAGCCTATACGATTCTTGCTCTGATGGGAGTTTGTATATGTCATTGGACATCATTTTGCACTCTTATACTTGACATTATATATATACGAGATCTGATTTGACTTCATCATACTTGTGTTGATTCGCTTATGAGATGTCTCTTATATGCTTTATTCTATATGTATGCATTTCTTTTTCATATAAATGTATGTAATGCAAATGATTATGAATGTATATTTTTGTTTCTTTGATATGCAAATAAATGATAATGAAAATGAGTAATAATGAAATGTATGAAGCTATATGAAATGTTATGTATGTAGCTAAAACATCTCAAAACACAAGTGCTCAATCAGAAAAATAATGATAAATAGACCACTTAGCATAAGAAATGATGATGCTTTCAGCTCTCCTTCAGAAGATAAAGAAATTATTATCATCCTGAAATCACTCTAAATTCACAAAAATGCAGAATGAAATGCAAAATGATATGCAAAATGATGTGCAAAATGCAACCTAAACCTAGTCACTGGATATAAAATACTTAAGATTCATCACTGAGCATAACGAACACAACAGGCAGGTGAGAGTTCCTTTCTTTTTCAATGTGCAATATTAATTATCTTGTCCGCAATGACCCTTTTTTCATTCATATCCTTGGATAGATTTCGTAGGGACCCGAATTGCATCATAAAGAAATTCCCTAAAAACAAACAAAGAAATGATATGGACCTCCTTGTAGCATACAAATAAGCAGAGTCGAGGTATGTGAGGCGATTTCACCTTGATGTGAAGGCTCTTATCACAGACACCCAGCTAATTTATATGTTTCCAGATCATCGGGATCATTCCTTCAAGCAGAAAACAAAGAAAATATTATGCCCCCAATCCTTGCTCCTCTTAGTCACAATAGACTTCCTCGAGTTACTCAGAGGGACAATAATCGAAAATCAATATTGTAGACACCCAAAATTGTCCTGTCTAATTAAATAAATATTTTATCTATTTAATTATCTAAGCTTAATTCTTCTATTAATTAAATAAATCTTTATTTATTTAATTAATTCATTTATCCTCTTCTAGCCTTATTTCTCATTTAAATAAATACATTTATTTATTTATTTCCTAAATTAAATAAATATCTTATTTATTTAATTGATCCCACTTCCTCTATTAATTAAATAAATATTTATTTATTTAATTAATTCATTAACCTTTTCTACCCATGACACATGTCATTCATCTCTTAATTCCTACACTAACTACCCCTTTCATTATTTTATTATTTCTTTTACCTACCCTTTACTCATAGTCGACCTCCTTTTACACCTCTCAATCTTATCCCTCCATTTCATATAGTGTCTTCTATATAAGGAGATGCTTTCTTCATTATCAAACCCTGGCTAACTACTTGATCAATTGACTACACTACGCTTTTGAACATATGCGATCCTACTTGCAACCACATTTCGTTCTTTGTTGAGCTCTTGTGCACATAAAATCTGAGAGCAAATATATCAAGCAAGATCAATGGAGATAGGAAGAATGGAGATTCAAACCCTATTGGACATGTGATGGTATAATCTTTGTGATTTCATTTGATTTGCATTGTCTTAGGTAATCTTCATATGTTATGGTGGATCCTTGTTGTTGTTAGGCTAGGGTTTTGTGGTTGAATTCATTTAGCCTTTCAATATCATTATTATTGTTATCCATTTTCACCATAAACAAATATAAAAGACAACATACAAAGAAAATTTTCATTCATAGCTCAAACTATGTAGTGATTGTTTTTCATTATGTTGTTTTGCTTGTGAACTCAATGATAAACTCTTTGGTAGTTAGAAGAGAGGTGACTGACTCAGAATGGATGACCAGGTTTCACTGATGAAAAATGACTTGGTTGACATTGCTTAGGATATGTAATGTGCTCTATCGAGTAACCTAAGACTAGGACGTTGATCAGTTTCAAGTCATGAGGGTTCCAATGAACTAGGATGTCACAAAAGTGACTGAAAATATGTACAAGCGAAAGCAAAAGATGCATGAAAGTGGGAAATGTCAACATTGCGTTGATAGATGAAGCACTTGAGTACAAGAGGTGCCTGTTTGCTAGGTTTTCACCAGGACAGTTTTTTTTCTTTTATATTTTTTTTTCTTTTCTTTTTTTTCTTTTTTTGTATTTCTTCAGGACTTTTTTTGATTTTTAGGATTTTTTTTAGGACTTTTTCAGCTACACATGTTTGCTGGAGCAGAGAATGCTAAGCAAAGAATTTCTTCAAGTGGATGGTGTTAATCGGTTCATGGAGCTGTTCTCCTTTCGAGTTTGAGAGTTGATAGGCACCAGAGTCTTATGCTGCAGTAACAATGTAGGGACCCAGCCAGTTGGGTTCAAACTTCCCTTTATTGTCGCGAAACTATTGATTCTTTAGATTTTCTCTCAGAACTAGGTCACCAACTTGAAATTCTCTTTGTCAAACCTTCTTGTTATATCCTCTAGATATTCTCTTTTGATACACTCTGAAATGATCAAATGCCATTTGTCGATGCTCATCCAGCAATTCGAGTTCTTGCAATCTAGATATTCTTTGATCTTCATCAATAACAAGACCTTGCAATGAAACTCTTAGAGATGGTATTTCTACTTCAATAGGTAATACTGCTTTGGACCCATTCACCAAAGAGAAAGGTGTAGCCCCAGTAGGTGTTCTGATACTTGTTCTGTAAGCCCATAGTGCAAGATTGAGCTGCAGATGCCAATCCTTCCTAGACTTGTTCACTGTTCTGTGCAAGATAGTTAGCAGGTTTTTGTTAGATGCCTTAGCTTGTCCATTACCTTGAAGGTAATATACTGATGACCAGTGTTGCTTTATTTTGAATTTCTCACAAAGCTCATCTAGATCTTTATTCTTGAATTGTCCTCCCTTATCAGTCACGATGGATGAAGGTATCCCATACCTGCAAATGATATAGTTTAGGATGAACAAGGCGACTTGTTTACCAATTGCTTTGATGAGCGGAACTACCTCTACCCACTTGGTGAAGTACTCAGTGGCAGTTATGATGAATTTATGTCCGTTGGATGATGTAGGATATATCTGACCAATGAGATCAAAGGCCCATTTCTGAAAAGGCCAGTGTGTTATAAATGGTATGAGGTCCCTTGTCGAGGCATGTATGAGATTTCCATGAAGTTGACATTTCTCACAAGTCTTAGCAAATTTTATGGCATCTTTTTCCATATCTGGCCAGTAGTAGCCAACCCGTAATAGTTTCTGAGCTAAAAAAAAACCATTTGAATGAGATCCACAAATACCTTCATGGACTTTTGATAATGCACGTTTAGATTCTTCAGTTTCTAAACATCTAAGCAATGTACCGTCCAAACCTTGTCTAAATAAATCATTAGCTATGATAACATACTGAGAAGCATTGTGAGTTAGGTTTCTTTTCTCGTTACGAGTAAGGTTTTCAAGGATAATTTGATCGCATAGATAGGAATAGATGTGGTTGTATCAGGATGAGTCATGTCCAATAATAGAATAGACTATTTGGGTCTCAGGAGAATCATAAGCGGGGTAATATAACTCTTCCACCAGGAAATCAAAGCGAAAATTGGACTCCTGTAACTCAGGTATAGATGCCAAGGTCGCCATAGCATCTGCTGCTCTGTTCACTGATCTAGGAATCTATTGGAATGATACAAAAGTAAAGTACTTCTTGATATCATCCACCATCCTCTTGTAAGGCATCAATTTCTCATCTCGAGTCTAATATGTATCATTGATCTGATTGATAACTAGCTGAGAATCTCCATAGATATGTAATTCAGCAACCTTTCATTCAATGGCTAGTTTTATCCCATTCACCAAAGCTTCATATTCTGCAATGTTGCTTGTGCAATGGAATAGAATCTTATAAGACTTTGGGATTGAATACTTCTGAGGAGTAATAAATAATATGCCAGCACCTGAACCATTTTGAGTAAAGGAACCATCGAAGAACATCTTCCAGGTTTTTTGAGTAAGATGCATTATTGATTCATCTGGGAACTCGATGTGTAGTGGTTGAGTATCCTCAAGTGGAGCTTCAGCAAGTTGGTTAGCAATTACCTCTCCTTTTATGGCTTTGCATTCCACATATTCAATGTCAAACTCTGTAAGGATCATAACCCATTTCGCCAATCTTCTGGTGAGTGTTGCTTTATTAAGAAGATACTTGAGTGGATCGATTTTGGCCATCAACTTGACTGAATGTGCTAGCATATAGTGCCTCAGTTTCTATGATGCAAAGACTAATGCCAAGCATGCTTTTTCTATTATATTGTAGCTCATTTCATAAGACACCAATGTCTTGCTGATGTAATAAATAGCTCTTTCCTTTTTGTTGTCATCTTGTTGTACCAGAAGTGCCCCCAATGATGAATTAGTTGCCGATATATATAAGATTAGTGGCTTACCCTGAATAGGTGGCATCAATATCGGTGGATTAGATAGGTACTCTTTTATCTACTGAAGATGTTGTTCACACTACTGATCCCAGTTGTATATTATTCCTTTTCTCAATACTTTTGTAAAAGGTTGAGCCTTGTCTGCTAGCTGAGAAATGAATCTTCTAATGGATTGGAGACATCCCTGTAGACTTCTCATTTGACTGATGTTCTTTGGAGGCGGCATTTTCATTATAGCTTGGACCTTCTCAGGATCAACCTTGATTCTCTTCTTTGAAATGATGTAGCCAAGTAGTTTTCCAGATGTCACTCTAAATGCACACTTCTTTGGATTTAATTGAAGCTTGAATTTTTCCATTCTGTCCAGTATAGGACCTAACTCTTGAATATGTGTTGATCTTTTCGTAGTCTTCACTAAGGTGTCATCAACATAATCTTCCATATTCTTATGCATCATGTCATGAAAGATAGTTGTAACTTCTCTTTGATAGGTCACCCTTGCGTTCTTTAACCCAAATGGCATAATGTTCCAGCAAAAGATTCCCCATGCACAGGTGAAAGCTATCTTTTCTTGATCTCCAAGAGTGATTTTAGTCTGATTGTAGCCAGAAAATCCGTCCATTAGTGATTACATCTCATACCCAGCTATCATGTTGACTATCATATCAATATTTGGCAATGGAAAGTCATCTTTTGGACATGCTTTGTTGAGATCTCTAAAATCTATACAAACTCTGATAGATTTATCTACCTTCGACACAGGCACTATGTTGGAAATCCATTCAACATAATCTATTGCTCTAATAAATCTAGCTTTGAGCAATTTCTCTAGTTCAACTTTGACCAATAGCGCTACATGCAGGTGCATCTTACAGAGTTTTTGCTTAGCTGGTTTTACTCTTGGTGTGATTGAGAGATGGTGCATAATGAGATCAGGATCTAAGCCTGGCATATTAGAGTACGTCCATGCAAAGTTTATTTTATTTTCTAAGAATAGTTGAGTGAACTCCTTCAATTCTTTTGCTGATAGTGATTGAGCTACATGAATGATTTGTGTTGTCTCTTGATTCTTGATATTCACTAGCTGAGTTGGCTCAAACAATATGGAAGACCGCTCCTGGAAATGACTGGGCAATATACTAAGTATCTCACCTTTAGGTGCCTCAATGAGGTTTTCACCTTTAGGTATGTCCTTTGTTTTCTCTTTTTTAGATTCTGACACCACCACAATATGGTTTTCGCTATCAGATCTTTTATTTTTATTTTTCTTGGTTTTGCAACTAAGATACTTGATATCTACTTTAGTCATATTTTCACTTTGTTCACTAGTGGAAGAGTTTATAGGTTCGACTGCATTAAGATAATAGGATAATGTATAGTCATTGGAAAAAGTAGGTATATCCATGGGTTGGTTCTGTAAAGTACAGTCAATCAATTCAGGATGTACTAACGACAAATTTTGGATAGGTTCAAGAGCGTTCACAGTATTGTTATCACAGTTGGGGATCGAAAAGTCAATTTCCAAAATGATACCTTGTGTAAGTGTCTTGAGACCAGGAAGAGTCAGATCATGATTATTGAAGTTCATGTTAGTATTTAATCGATCTAATCCAATAGACATACTTGTAATGTCATTTACTACGCCGGACTGGACGTCATATCGTGGTTTAATAGCAATAAGGCTAGTAGGCAACTTTTCATTATTTGTATCAGATGATTCAGAATTTGAGGCTGAGTGGATATAATCATGAATACGACTATCATCAGAGTCATCAGTGTCATCAGATAAAGTTTCCAAGGCTCTTTTAGGTGATTTAGTAAGCATATGTATGGTATCAATACCAACATCTTTAATGCTACAAGTTCCTTCATGTTGTGGTTCATTTGTCATTTGTATCTGACACACCTGTTGACATGATCTCATTGTTTCTGTGATTTGTTGTCGTCTACTCCATTCAGCTTCTTCTGGACTAATGACTGGTTCTTGTTCTATAGCTTCCAACTCTTCCTATGTAGTGCTATAACTAATTTGTTTTGTTTTAGGATAAGGGCACATAGATGAGAATCTTTCTGGTATTCTTCCTTCTTTCAATCCTTGTTCATAATTTGCTTGCCTCTTTTGTCTAATTTCTTGTATTTCCTTCTCTAGTTTTATGCACATCAGCTCTTGAGTATCATCTATGACACCACTAGATTCTTCTGGAGTTTCTGTAGTGGATGTGTCTGAAAGATAGTCAGGACCCCATTCATACTCATTTGAATCAGTCTCTCAATCATCTACTTGTTGCCTGCCAGTATATGTGACTGGAAATTTTAATGGTGTAAACAATTCTTTGATTCTTACCATTTCATCTTTTATATCCTCAGGAACCTCAACTTCTTGTATTATCGTAGTTGATACCATCGAAGCCTGGGCATTGACTATTTCTTCTTTCTTGACTGTTGATTCCTCTTTCTCTTTTCTACACTCTACTTTTGTTTGTTTAGTGTCTATTTCATGTAATGTTAAAGGTGATATCTTTTTCAAGCACTTAGACTTAGAAACATGTTTTTGTTCTGATGTCTTTTTCAAATTTTATCCCAATCCAGCCTTATCATTTGTGGATTTGGTTTGTAGCTAAATTGGTTTAGTAATACCTTCCTTTTGTTTGCCCAGTGGACTGGTACCTGAGTACCCCATGTGCTGAATCATTTTGTAACCACGACCATATTGGTTTGAGTAAATCTCACAATTTCGTACCTCCTCATTTGGACTATCTTCCTTAAAGAGCCAGTTAAGCACAACATCCTCTTCTATTTCATCTGCCAAGGAGGTAGAAGACTGTATAAAGAGACCATCATATATAGTATTCAGAGCTGAATTTTGTGTTCTCATAGCCTCTGATGGTTTGCCCAACTATTTTGGTGATGGAGGGAGAGAAACTAATGATAGTACCAGTTCTATCTTGTAGCCATCCATGTCGGTATCTGTAATCTTCAATCTCTTTTCTAAGTCTTTCATCAATGTTTTTGGATCTTCATTTGGAGAGGTTGCCCTATTATGAGGCACAAAAGTATCTGCACCTTTTGTCAATGCATTACAGATGACATTTGTATCAGCAGGAATATCGACTTCAACTCCGTTATAGGGAAACTTTAAGCATTGGTTATACATTGACAGTATTGCCTTCATTTCATGAATCCACAGCCTGCCCAGTAATATATTGTATGACAATGGAATATCAAGAACCTGGAAAAGGACATCTCTCTCTACTAGTCCCACTCTGATTGGTAATGATACCAGACCTTTGGAGGTCCTCACTTCCTCGTCATAGGCTTTAATTGTTACTTTCTTGCTTGGATCAATGACATTTTCAGAGAATCCTAGTTGTGTAAGCAGATGATAAGTACAGATATTCAACCCCATGCCTCCATCTATCAAAACATGTTTGACTCTGTGTTTGTGGATCATGGCTTTAATATGCAATGGTTGGTTATGTGGATGATTTAATGAATTGTCATCTTCTTCAGAGAAGGTCAAATAGTGAGATGAAGTTAGATGACCCACCATAGACTGAAACCGATCAATGTCTAAATCTTTTGGAACGTTGGTGGTGAGCAATGCTTTGTCTAGGATTTCCTTGTGGGCAGATGAGAGTTGTAGCAATTCAAAAATTGAAATTTGAGCATTTGTCCTTTTTAACTGTTCAACCACGCTATATCTAGAGGATGATGATGAAGTTAACCTTTTAAATTTGTCCAAGGTTGATTCCTTTTGTTTGTTTGGCAAGGTTGTTGGATTTGATGTTTCTTGAGCCTAGTTGGAAGAACTAGCTCCTTGGAGGGTAACTTTCTTTTGAGATCAGGTCAGAGCTCTTGCATATCATGATTCATTTGGTTTATCTTGAACTATAATCACATTGCAATATTCCGAGTGTGAAGGCTCAATCATGTTGATAACATTGTCCTGGCTGGCATAAGTATAATTTACCTTAGCACCTCCTTTAGTCTTTGAGGAATCGCCTTGTTTGTAAGCAGGCAACGGGTCTTTAAATGCTTTATGATCAGCATTGGTTGGATGATTCCCAACAACAACTTTACCAGCGTCTATGAGATCTTGAATCTCATGTTTTAGCTTCATGCAATTGTTTATGTTATGACCCTTATTCCGATGGAAGTCACAATATTCATTTTCTCTCCACCATCTTGGTTTGACATCTAGATCATATGGTCTGGAGTTATCTGGTAGTGTTATCAAGTTGTTTGCCAATAGAGTCTTGAAAGAAAATTCATATGATTCTTCGAGAGGAGTAAAATCACATTTAGGTTTGGAAAGCCAAGGCTTTTCTTTGAACCATTCCTTTGCTTTCTTTGGTGAATTCTCTACGGCAGCCTCAGTAGCTTTAAGTGCTTGTGTACCACTAGCCAAGCTGAATATTATGGATTTTGAGTTGGTTTTGACAGTGTCTACTACTCCATCATTAACAACATTCTTGTTGTTGTCTTTGGCAAATTTTCAATACTTGTTTTTCTCTTTAGAGCTAGATCATGTTTATGTTTCTTTCCAAGGTGTGATATCTCCATTCTTTATGAGCACATCTTCCATTCGAATGGCATTATCTACCATTTTGTTAAATGATGGGTGTAGACACCTAAAATTGTCCAGTCTAATTAAATAAATATTTTATTTATTTAATTACTTTAGCTTAATTCCTCTATTAATTAAATAAATCTTTATTTATTTAATTAATTCATTTATCCTCTTCTAGCCTTATTTCTCATTTAAATAAATACATTTATTTATTTAAATTATCATTTTCTTAAATTAAATAAATATCTTATTTATTTAATTATCTCACTTCTTTTATTAATTAAATAAATCTTTATTTATTTAATTAATTCATTAGCCTTTTCTACCCATGACACATGTCATTCATCTCTTAATTCCTACACTACCTACCCCTTTCATTATTTTATTATTTCCTCTACCTACCCTCTAATCATAGCCGACCTCCTTTTTACACCTCTCAATCTTATCCCTCCATTTCATATTGTGTCTTCTATATAAGGAGATGCTTCCTTCATTATCAAACCCTAATCAAGCATTATAATGACCTAATCATCTCTTATGCAATTGACTACACTACGATCCTACTTGCAACCACATTCCGTTCTTTGTTGAGCTCTTGTGCACATAAAATCTGAGAGCAAATATATCAAGCAAGATCAATGGAGATAGGAAGAATGGAGATCCAAACCCTATTGGACATGTGATGGTATAATCTTTGTGATTTCATTTAATTTGCATTGTCTTAGGTAATCTTCATATGTTATGGTGGATCTTTGTTGTTGTTAGGATAGGGTTTTGTGGTTGGATTCATTTAGCCTTTCAATATTGTTATTTTTGTTGTCCATTTTCACCATATACATTTTGGCACGCCCGGTGGGACTGTTGTCCCTTTTTGCATTTAACATCTTGTTGCAGATTTTGTATTTTGAAGTTGCAGATCTGACGTTTTCGGCAACATTTTGACATTTCCGCGTCTGCGTACTTTCGGATCGCATTTTTTAATTTTCTGGCGCGTCTACGACATCTAGAATCGCGGTTGTGTTACTGGCAATATTTTATTTTGCAGGTTCCAGGAAAGTGCGTTTATGTTCTCAAGGCGCGTCTATGATGTTTTTAACAGCGTTTATGTCCAGTAAGCGCGTCTGAGTTCTTTAGTCGCGTCTGTGCATCACAGAACCGTGTCTGTGTCTTCCAGTCACGTCTGTGTTGAGGGTAACCGCGTTTGTGTTAACCAGTTTCAAAATTTTGGATTTTTATTGATTCAATTTTCGGATTTTGCATTTAGGGTTTCAGATCTGGTTTATTTTGAGCTAACATTTTCAGATCTAGCTAACAAAAGTGGTGCAGCTTGTCTTGAAGGCTAAATCGTTTGATTGAAGGCCCCTATTTTCACAAAGTCTTTTGGGTTTAAAATTTACCTAACTTGTGTGCTTGCAGGAAGGGGTGATTATTTGAAACAACCAAAACTACTAACAAATTTTTGCTGCAAGACCTTGGCAAGGGTTTTTTGGATTTTTGTTGTGTGCCTTGTTTTCATAGACTAGCAAACACTTCAATTGGTGCACTAAAATTGAATCATTGTCTTTTGTGTCTTGAGCAATAGGCTCTTTTTGTTTAATCTTTAGAGGGCCTGTCTTCCCGTGTGGTCATTAGGACTACTAGTGAGAAGAGAACGACCCAAGTGGTAGCAAAAGAAAAGCCATCTTCTTCCAAACCACTATAAATAACTGTATTCATGGTGAAAACTATGAATAATGTGTGCTGATTAGTTCATACCGACACTATGTCTCCCCATAAACCCATTTGATCAAATTTATTTGATCAGTTGTAGGGCGTAACCCCTACCGGCTGGGAGCCTTCTGTATTTACAGAGCTGAAAGTGTCACATGTATGGCCACACAAGCGGATGCCCTTACTAGCACCATTTTGTTTTAGAAGCCCAAATCCTTCTAGTTGTTGGGGCAGGAGGTCGGACCTCTGGTAGTGGCCCACACACATACAGTTCTTAGTAGAGATACAAAGTTCGCCACGGGGAGTTTTCATGGGGACTGATGCTTGGCTGACCCGAGAAGTGAGTGCCAAGGGTGGAGCCAGTGAGGTCAAGAATCTAAGTATTCGCTCTGAATAGCGTAGCCTCGGGGGTAAAACCCCATGTGGGATCAACAACTATTGTCTTGGCCAGCCATAAGAATTGTGCTTGACTTATGTTAAACATTCAAAACATTCAAGACCAAACAACAAAATATTGTGTCTTTTGTGTCTTCAAGTGTATGCAAAACATTTTTACATCAAACAACACACTTTTCTTGCAGTCATTTTGAGTCTAGACACTTGCAAACATTGAGTCCTCATCAACACTGTGTCCTCTTGTCACAAAAAACAGTCAAACAGTTAGATTTGGTCACAACAAAACAACTTCACAGATTGGAAAAATTGCACAAAATTTGCAGAAACGCGTCTGTGTCGGGCATAATAGCGTCTATGTCACGAAGACACGTCTGTGAAGGGTAGAATCGCGTCTATGCCCCAACAGAAAACATTACACTTTGCAAAAATTCTCAAAAGTGCGTCTGTGTTAAACAGAGAAGCGTCTGCGTCAGGAAACCGCGTCTGTGAAGTATACAGGCACGTCTGTGTCCAGAATTGAAAAACTGTTACAGTCCAGCAAACAAACACAGTCATTTTCAAAATTCTTGAGCTTCCTAGGTCATTTCTCCAGGGTTTAATCTAGCATTCAACCTGTCTTTGGGTCTCATATAATCCATCATTGCTTTACATCTCTCATTACATTCACAATTGTCTAAACTTGAGTCAAAAGGTCACTTGCTTGTCCTCATCATACTTTGTCAACACACTACATACAACAACACTTTGCTAAGTGGTCCCTCATCAAGGTTTCTTACCTTTGGGTCTCATTTGGTCTTACTTAGAGTCAAGGTCAACTTACCTCATCAAGAGAAACTATCCTCTCTTTGGAAGTCACACCTACTCTACTACATACATACTTGGTCTTACACTTTGGACATTGCAAGTACACTTCAGATTCATTTACATTCCATTCAACTCTTGGTCTTCCATACTCTTTCCATTTTTCATCTAGTCTCACACATCTTGGTCAATACCTAGTTCATGGTTGAAACCCGTCTTCAAAAATCTAGGAGAGAAACTAAAGAGGCTCAAGAGTCTGCAAACATGAGTTCTTATGAGTATGACAATGAGATCTTTTTCAATTCTGATCATACTACATTACCTGACATGGATGTCTATAGAAATATTCCAAATGTTGAGAACATGGACACTATATACAACAATGCTACACACAATGACAATATGGACAACTTTTCTGTACATTCGGCAGATGTGGAAGAATCCATTATGAATCCCCATTTCAATCGATTGGTTGAGGAAATAATGAGGAGGGATAGACAATATTTCTTACAAATGATGGCGCAAAGTGGAGCCAAGATACCTCATGACTTTGACATGTCTCAAATAATGGAAAATCGACCTTTGCAACAACCTCACTCCAACATGGATCAAAGGAGACCTAATAGTGGAGGAAGTAGAGGACCACACATGGTACCTGAATCACCATCAGCTTTGCTTGAAAAACCAGAGGTCCCACATACACATGGTCAAGCATATGATACTTACCTTCGTAGACCATTATGGAAGTCTTATGCAGATAGATATGCTCAATCACATACTAATGCTAAGGATCAACCACCAAAGCAATTGGATGTTCAAAGGCATGCTCAAAATTTGGACACAAGGAAACCTCATGTCAAATTTGGGGGCAACACAATAGAACATGACATGCCTGTAGAATATGGTATACATGCACAAAATAGATATGGTGTTCCTCAACATGAATCTATACCAAGTGGTCCATATATGCAGCATCATTACAGACCTCCTCCATATGAAAATGTGTATGATCAATATCATCCATATATGCAACATGCTCCCCCTCCAATGGGTACCTCAAACATAGGATATGGTCCAAGAAGTCGATCTCCACCAAAGAGAAATTTGGAGCAACAAATCAGGGACTTACAAAAGAAAATGGAGGACATAAATACACCGAAGCCAACATACACAATGAGAGATATATGTCCTTATCCATTTGACAAGAGCATTCCAATGCCTCCTTTTCCTACACACTTTGTGACGCCTAAATTTGATAAGTATAGAGGAAAAGGGGATCCTAAGGCACACATAAGACAATTTTTCACAGCTTGCATTGAGGTAGCAGCAGAAGAGACATATTTGATGAGATTATTCCCACAAAGCTTAGGTGATCAAGCAATGGAATGGTTCTCCCAACTTCCACCTGGTATTAAGTCATGGGGTGATCTAGCAGAGGCATTTAACCAACATTTCTCCTACAACATAGATACAGACATATCAGTCACTACTTTGTGCAACACCAAACAAAAAGAGGGAGAGTCTTTTGCATCATTCTTACAAAGATGGAGAAATCTAGCCAGCAGATGCTCTTGTGAGATTCCACAAAAACAAATGGTAGAGATGTTCACACAAAATGTTAACAAAGACATTGGTTATGATCTAAGAAAAGCTTGTTTGTCCACCTTCAAGGACGTCATTGAAAAAGGCTTAGCAACAGAAAAGGTCCTAATTGAACAAGGAGTCATTAAGATATTCAAGGAAAACAAAGATGACTTTAAAGGAAAGGACAAGCCAAGATTTTGGAATAAAAACAAGAACACAGTCAATGATGGTGTTGTTGATGCCAATACAGTGCGACCTAAATTCATTTTTTTGGATCAAGTTTTACAAACAATTAGGTGAATACTCAAACAACTTCCAGATCATGAAGGAAGTACACCCCATTGGGAGAACCACTTGAGTCAGTCTTCAAGAAGCTAGTGGCAAACAAGGTAATCACTATTCCAAATTTTCCTCCATATGAACCAAAGGTTAAACCAAATTGGTGGAATGATGATGAGTATTGTGAATTTCATAAGACAGGAAATTGCCATCGACTGAAGAACATCATACAAGATCTCATTGATAGAGGTGACATTGAGATTGAGGGACATTCGTCTAATCAAGAACATGAGATGTTCAAGGAAACATTTCCAAAACATGACAAAGGAAAAGCTAAAGCCACAAAGGATCAAACCAACTATACCAGAGCATCCTATAACTATGATTCAACCATCAATCACATCTCGATGGACAATTATGTCTCTACCATTATCATCAAGAACAAAACGTTTGAGAATTCTACCCAAAGACCCAGGATTGTCCTAAAAGGTGTTGGATCTTCTTCCGAACCTACCTCTGAATGTCATGTTACAACCCGCCGAGGTAAAATCACTTTGAAAGGTGCTCCAACTAAAAACATCGCTTCCTCATCAACCAAACCTGAGTATGACCTTGTAGAACAGTAAGGGAAGACGCCCATGCTCATTTCAATCCTTGAGCTATTACGCATATCTCCCGCACATAAAGCCATTCTTGACAAAATCTTGAGAGATACTGTTGTTCCTACTGATCTAAACGTGGACCAGTTTCAGGCCATGGTGGGATACCTTTCCATTCCACATTCCCTTACATTCATAGAAGCCGATGACGCCTCCGTAAGTCAGCCACATAATGCGCCATTGCACATTGAAGCCTTCATACACAAACATCAAATAAAAAGAGTCCTGATAGATGGAGGAGCAAGTCTAAACATTTGCACATTAAGCACTATTACACAATTGGGATATTCTGATAAAGTTATGAATTCTACAAATCAAATTACCATCAAGGCATATGATGATGAAGAGAATTCATCCAAAGGCACAGTCACCTTACCTCTCAGAGTTGGGCCCGTTACAAAGGATGTGGTTTTTCAGGTCCTTGATCTAAATCTCACATACAACATATTGCTGGGACAACCATGGATTCATGAGATGAGCACAGTCCCTTCTACATATCATCAATGTATCAAGTTTCCACACAATGGAGTTGAAGTGACCGTCAAAGTGGATCCAAATCCATTCATATATTGCAACAATCTGCAACCTAGATCAGAAATAACAATTCCAGCCAATCGAGAAGTTGTTCCATCTTCAGCATATGTGGATCCAGAATCATTAAAAGCTTGTACATCAAAACAAGCAGAGATCAAAGAAAATTTCAAGTTTAAAGACATGGGATGTGGTGAGTATATCTTTCATGTTGATCAACTCCCACTATCTCCTAAGGTATTCAGTCGACAGGAACAACCTACAAACAATTTTCAATGCCAAGGAATTGGGTGTGAACCACCTAGTGTTGTGGAAACTAAGTTTGAATGCAAATCTCCTCTAGTGGTGCAAGCATCTCTTGATATCAATAGTCCTAAGAGTGGTTTCAGTGAAGAATCTATTGAGCGTATCATCAACCCTCTTGAGAACTCACATAGCTTTACCATATCATCCACTAATTCCATTTCCACTCCACTTCCAGACTTGGATCAACAAGAATTACAAAAGCCCTTACTCATTGGGGATCAAAAATCAAGTTTTGAAAAGAAAAATTTAAAAGTCAAAAATAAAGAAAATTCCTTTAATCCAGATCAAAATCAAAAGCTATTGGACTCTGCAAAAATCAAAGTCAAGGATAAAAATCCTACGAAAGAAAAAGAACAAGAGTTGATCTCCCTTAATATCAAAATAACTGGGGGCAAAAATTCTACAATTGCAAGTCAAAAAGATTACTTGTTGATCCTAAGTCTCCATCATGCTATCCTACTTTCACTTCTTTTCGCAATCATAAGCCTTCATCACTCATCCACTTGTTCCTCATATCCTTTCCCTTCTAGCGATACATCAGGGACCTTTAATGGAGCTTCCTTGAAGGGCTTTGTTATCAGGGATGCCCAAACTTCTTCAGGTGACACACATATGGGTAAACGTAGTCCACACACTAGTAATTCTATCTCAGTTCCTTTATCAAGGAAGATAGTCACTCAAGCTACATATCATTCAGTCAAGGAACAATGCAATTACAATCACAAGGTCAAGCCTCGCACATTTGAGGTAGGTGACTTGGTTCTCAGAGAAAATCCTAAAAATCAACAAGACAGAGAGAAGAAGGGCAAGTTCGAACCAAATTGGCTTGGTCCCTACATTATTACAACAGCATATGGATCTGGTGCATATCAGCTCTCAACTACAGAAGGTGAACCTTTGGAGGATCCTATCAATAGCACGCACCTTCGCAGGTTCTACACATAGCTCTTTGGAATATCCTAAATTCAAAAATACAAAAAAATCAAAAAATTCAAAAATACAAAAAAAAATTATAAAACAAAAAAAAATCGTTACTTGGTGAAAACCTGGCAAACAGGCGCCTTGTGACACAAAAAAAAAACATTGAAAAATCAAAAAAAGTAAAGAGAAATAATTTCGTCCAATGATGAAAACCACTTTGGTGGTGCCCTGGGCAAATACCATGGTGAAAACTGGGTCACCAGCGCCATGCGTAGAGACATTGCTCCTCCCTCCTTCAGGATTCTCTTTCATCCCTTCACTTTGCACAAACTCACAACCTATTCATTCATAATAAACTTACCCATTCCAATCATGGCTTGTTATTGATCTACCTAAGATTGGTTAGCCATTCATAATAAACATTCCTTTTCATCCCTTTCCATCCATAATAAATCAGATCCTATCTACGGTTAAGGCAAAATCCTACGTCTAGTGATGGGTGTGGAACCAAGAACATCACATGTTTAGAGGAGTACAGTTTATTCTAGCTTTCTTCAGTCTATCCGCGCACAAATCCACAATAAAGAAACATTTGCATCGCCAATCCGCAATAAAGTTTCATCTTCTCCACAATAAAGTATCAGTTTCAAGGATTCAGTCAATTTTAGATGAGACACAGCAGCAATAATGGGCTTCAACAAATCAAATCTTTCAATAGACTCAGACAATATATGGCTCAGTGCTATCTATCCTTTCTGTGAAAGTTTTAATTGTGACCACAATCAAATAAGACTTATACAAGTGACAAGAGACACTAAACTTGAGGACTACAGTGGATGTTGGTGTCGAGTCTTGGTTTTCTTTTGATTTTATCTTTTGGTGACATATCTTTTAGCTTTTCTGGGATGTCTCTGACTAGAGATTTATCTCCAAGATGTCTTTGACTAGAAAGGCGAGGATGGGATATCGTCACCTATTTGTATTTGTTGTCTCTGGATTGTCTCGTAGTAATGCTATGACTTGTCCAAGGATATGAGGACACTGTGAGTCTAGTGTGAACTGGGGCATTCCTTGTTTGTGATTGTATTATCTCCATGCAAACAAGTACAATGACTTTCTGGGTCGAACATATGCCTCGATTGTCATAACCTACTTGCCATAATAAAGCTCAATGATGATAACGCACAAGAAGCTCTTTCACTTTCATATCTTCTGTCTTTCATCCCCCTTTCTTGATTGACTTCCATCATCCTTCTCAAGTCTGCGTAGCCTGCTATCACATTACTGAGTATAATGACACACCAAAAACATTTGCACGTCATCTAGTTACACTTGCATTACCACATATAAGCATTTCATACATATATATAGATATCACAATTGCATCACATCCTGCACACAACACATGTTCGAACATTTTATATTCTCATCATGTAAATAGTTATTTGCATTTTCATATTCATTTGCATTACATACATTTACATTTGCATCATGCATACACATTAAAAACATAAAAGGACAAAAATACTGCATTACATCATATAAATATTGGCATCCATAGCATAAAACATACATCACATAAGAACACCTCATCACATAGGTACACATGCATATAGCTGCCGCAAAGATGAATCATCTCATATATATATATAAAGTGTCATGATACAATGATGTCAAAATCATATGGCTACAAAAGCACTCGCAGGTGTCTACAATACAAAAATGGTACAAAACTGATACAAAGGGAGCCCCCTATGGCTATGATGAACTCCCTCCCTTGAAGCCACCTGGCCTCGATGGAATCTGAGCCCTTGAAGGACCCACCCCAGGATCATCCCGTCTGTCCCCTCTATCTGGTGGTGGCGGAGGGCCCATAACCCCACCACTCGATGCCTGTCTCCTCCGGCTCCCTCCCGTAGCTGTCGTTGTACGCGACGGTCTATGGAAGCTCCTCGCCCGTTGATCTGCTAGCACTACACCATAGTAGAGGTACCTCCAGTAGGCTATCTCCTCTCCTTCCCGTAGGACATAGGCGTATCCTACCCCTGTGTCCTCTACTGCCTACCTCCCAGCCCTCAGTGCTGTCTCAGCCTCTGTGTAGCGCTGGATAGCCTGATCCCACTCTCGCTCAGTATCTCTGAGCCTCATTCTAAGTCGATCCCTCTCCCTCTCTAGCTCCTCGATCTCATCTGCCTGGCCCTGGAAGATCTCCCTCAGATCTAGTAGCTCAGCCTCCACTGGGTCAGCCCCCTCTGCCTCTGCCTGTGGCTCCTCCTGTGCGGGTGCCTACCCCTATGCCTACCTCTGTGCCTGTACTGGTACCTGTCTCTGTCCCTATATCTGTACCTGCTTGGGACCCTGTGCTACTGGCACCTGTAAAGGCAATCCACCGCGACCCCTCACCACCTGAGCCTACCTCTCCTCGCCACCCTCCCTCCGAGGTGCAACCCGCCTCTCTCCAACTACTCCCTTCCTCCTCCGTCGACCTTTGCCCCCATCACCTCCACCGTCATCATCATCACCACCCCCATCTCCATCCAATGCCTCTCCCGAATCTATCAAGCATGGGAAGGGATGCTCTGCCCAGTAGGCTGTGTACTCAGCATCCATGTCGGCGTCCTCGATCTCTAGCCACATGTCCCAGGGTAGGGGCATCATCTCTATCAGCTGTGTCACTGCCTGATCATATGACAGCAATGGCCCAAACTGTGCCTGATCTCTAACTGTGCGGGCATACATGCCTGAGCCCTGAGGCATCCTCTGAATCCGACCAAACTATCGGCCAACCCTGTCCACCAGCTGTCTCTCTAGCACATAGGGCGTCCACCCAATCAGGTACCTACTCCGGAAGGTGTAGGGCAGCTCAACTGCATCATCCTCCCACTGCTCGCAGCCCAGATATGGTCTCCATATGACCACATCAATATCGTCCATCACTCACCGCCAGTACTCTATCTTGCCAATCCGCGGCTGTGATATGATCATATCATACAAATGTACAAAGCTGCATCTATGACCCCTGCCCCTGAAGTGTATCAGTCAGGTAACCGACGGATGCTCGTAGGCCCATACCTGCAGTAGTGTCACTCTGCAGCCCAGTCCCACTGATCCATGATAAACGAACTGATGAAGCTCATAATACAAATGGGCCAGCACACATGGTCCCCAGCCATATTTGGTGTGCTGCGTCACCAGAGTCTCCAGTGCTCCTCCCCAGCCCACAGTCAAACCCCGTGTCGCCCTATCCGGACATAGGAACCCACTGATAGCTCCTCCTATCACTACCGGCAGCGCTAGTCCTGTGGCTGTCATGGTGTCCCATGCCACGTGTCCTGCCCTCATCTCCAATCCAGGGTCCTGGAACACCCGTCTCAATGCCTCCCTATCTCCATCTCGATCGTATGGGATTAGCTCCGCATCGATCGGTACCCGCAATATCCTGTATACATCCTCCAGGGTGACTGTCATCTCACCCATCGGCAAATGGAATGTGCACGTCTCAGAGTGCCATCTCTCAGCCAGCGCAGTCAACAAACCCATGTTTGCTTGAAACTTAGGCACATACAGCACATGTATCAATCCCATCTCCTCGATGGCAGCTCTATCCTCGAGCGATAACTCAAGTCACAACCTCTGCGTTGATGGGAATCTCTCCCATGACTCTAGCATCGGGAAGTACTCCTGCAGTCAAACAACTCAATCATGTCAGTCATAGTGGCATTCACTGTTTATCACAAAATGCTACTCGCTATCTAAATGCATATGGTTATCTATCCTAGTGACACTCACTGTTCATCACAAAGTGTTGCTATTTATCCTAGTGGTACTCCCTGTTCATCACAAAGTACTACGTGTGTGACACTCAATGTTCATCACAAAGTGTTACTCACATTTGCACTCCCTGCTCATCACAAAGTGCTACTCATATTTCAATACTCCCTGTTCATCACAAAGTACTCTATCTTGGTACTCACTGTTCATCACAAAGTGCCTTGATCTATCCTAGTCTTCCTAGAGGACCTGCTTGAGTGTATCCTCTCAGTAGCTTATCCAATCGACAGCGTATGTTCATCATAGAACTGTCGATTTGACCTAGAAGATGCAAATTCATACTATTTCAATGCAAACGCGCTTACCTGACATAAATGTGCTTTCAGACTGCACAAACGTGCCTGGCACAAACACAGACGCGCCTGGCACCAACGCAAAAACGCCTGGATGTTTTTTGACACTTTTTGGACCCTAGTCTAAGCGCATTTATGACCCTATCTAGCATGCATTAATGACAAAATTAAATGTGTCGAAGTACGAGGAGGTTTGGTGGTACTTACTTGCTCTCCTGCCTCAGCTGGCCTCTAGAATCAGCGAACGCGGTTGAATTTGTGAGTGAAAGCCATCTCTGCTGACTGCTCCTACTCTATTTTCACTCTGCAATATGCTCTCATGGATGTGTAGATGACAATGAGGATGTATTTTCCCCCGTGGTCTATCTTATAGCCTAGCCCTAGCCTTCATTTCCCGAGTCAGTCTTCTTTATCCCGTGACTCTGTCACTTTATCCGATCAGTCCATTCTAGCCTCTCGTTCTTATCGAGAGATTGTCTGCAATCTTTTCAGACATTTTCATCCAATCTCTCGAGGGGCCATATCATTCCCATCCTGGGGCAACTTTGTATTAGTTCATATTATCTTCTTTGAAACAACGCGACAAGTCGCATTGTCTCAAAGAGGGGCAAAATGTAGACACCTAAAATTGTCCAGTCTAATTAAATAAATTTTTTATTTATTTAATTACTTTAGCTTAATTCCTCTATTAATTAAATAAATCTTTATTTATTTAATTAATTCATTTATCTTCTTCTAGCCTTATTTCTCATTTAAATAAATGCATTTATTTATTTAAATTATCATTTTCCTAAATTAAATAAATTTCTTATTTATTTAATTATCTCACTTCTTCTATTAATTAAATAAATCTTTATTTATTTAATTAATTCATTAGCCTTTTCTACCCATGACACGTGTCATTCATCTCTTAATTCCTACACTACCTACCCCTTTCATTATTTTATTATTTCCTCTACCTACCCTCTAATCATAGCCGACCTCCTTTTTACACCTCTCAATCTTATCCCTCCATTTCATATTGTGTCTTCTATATAAGGAGATGCTTCCTTCATTATCAAAACCTAATCAAGCATTCTAATGACCTAATCATCTCTTATGCAATTGACTACACTACGATCCTACTTGCAACCACATTCCGTTCTTTGTTGAGCTCTTGTGCACATAAAATCTGAGAGCAAATATATGAATCAAGATCAATGGAGATAGGAAGAATGGAGATCCAAACCCTATTGGACATGTGATGGTATAATCTTTGTGATTTCATTTAATTTGCATTGTCTTAGGTAATCTTCATATGTTATGGTGGATCTTTGTTGTTGTTAGGCTAGGGTTTTGTGGTTGGATTCATTTGGTTCGAACTTGCCCTTCTTCTCTCTGTCTTGTTGGTTTTTAGGATTTTCTTTGAGAACCAAGTCACCTACCTCAAATGTGTGAGGCTTGACCTTGTGATTGTAACTGCATTGTTCCTTGACTAAATGATATGTAGCTTGAGTGACTATCTTCCTTGATAAAGGAACTGAGATAGAATTACTAGTGTGTGGACTACGTTTGTCCATATGCGTGTCACCTGAAGAAGTTTGGGCATCCCTAATAACAAAGCCCTTCAAGGAAGCTCCATTAAAGGTCCCTAATGTATCTCCAGAAGGGAAAGGATATGAGGAACAAGTGGATGAGTGATGAAGGCTTATGATTGTGAAAAGAAGTGAAAGTAGGATAGCATGATGGAGACTTAGGATCAACAAGTAATCTTTTTGACTTGCAATTGTAAAATTTTTGCCCCTAGTTATTTTGATATTAAGGGAGATCAACTCTTGTTCTTTTTCTTTTGTAGGATTTTTATCCTTGACTTTGATTTTTTCAGAGTCCAATAGCTTTTGATTTTGATCTGGATTAAAGGAATTTTCTTTATTTTTGACTTTTAAATTTTTCTTTTCAAAACTTGATTTTTGATCCCCAATGAGTAAGGGCTTTTGTAATTCTTGTTGTTCTAAGAAAGAGATAAGAAAGGAACTTTTAGATTCGGAAATTTTCTTGTTTGTCTGATGTTGTAAATAACAAAAAAAGTACCCAGTATTGGTGCAAGAGATTTTGGTTTTGACATTCCGGTAGGAAAACAACTATTGGATCTATTGAACAATTTGGGAGAAAACTGAGAGAAAAACCTAAATGAACATTTTCAAGCATTGAAGAATCGAATGAAAACTAGAGTAAGACTGTCACAAGCTATTGTGGATAAATATCAGAAGGAAATTTGTTTTGTGATCAAGAAAGATGAAATTTGGATGGAGCAGTTGTCCCTAGAACTATCTGGGTAACTGAAATGGGTTATGAAACAGATGACAATATCATTGAAACTTATACAAAAGCCCTCCTTGAAGCACCCAATGAACCTACTGAGGAAGTTTTTGGAAATGCTGAAACAATAGAAAGTGGAATTCAATTGAGGAAAAGGGTTAAGAAGGTTGAAGCAGCCATAAGAAAAGGAACCTGGCAGGCTAAACCAATCAAAGGAGATGTTTTGAGACAAACTGGTATAAGTGAAAGTGAGTTGGAAGCACCTCAACTGGAAACTCATCTTTCACTAGTTGGAACTTCTTCTGAGAGTGATATACCAACAATATTCAAAAGGGTAGAAAGGAAAAGAAAACCCACATCGGTACCCTCTCCTACACCAAAAAGAACCAAACAAAAACAATAGGTAGTAAGGCCTCCAGCAAAGAAAATGACTCCTAAGAAGAAGAAGGTAAAACAAGATATTGCTCCAATAGACAAACTTCTTAGTGAAATTACAGAGGATGGTAAGCTGAAGAACATCAACAAAATATACAATACACTATCAGCTGATGATAAGGAAAGCATAGAGAACAGTGTAATTCTACACTTAGATGTATACAAGAAATTTTTGATGCAAATTCTTGATGAAATTCCAAATGATCCGTATAGGAGACTTGAAGCTAGAAGGTTAGCCATTGTTGAACTGGACAAGAAAATTAAGATTGAAAAACTACTTGCAATACATCTAGTCAACTCAACTGATGAAATTGATAAACTAATCAGTGAAGCAAACCGAACAGTATTCTCTACTGCTCACCGGCATGTAGCATTGATGGCAGGTAGAGTAAAGGAAGTCTCTAAGGAAATAGCAAATGCATGGGATATATTCTTTGTGGAAAAAGAAAAACAGAAAGAATTACTCAGACCAAAGACTATCAAAGTATATCAAAAGGACAGAGATAAGGGGAAAGGTAAGGTAGGTGGACCTCCAAGCCTTAAAATAACTGACAATGTGCCCCCACCTCTTTCAGATACTCCACCGGTAGATACTACTGATAGTCAACTAGCCACAAAGAGTATGAAGACTCCACTAGAGGATACAAATCCTAAATCTGAAATTTTGTATACTATGAATGTAGACACCCAGGAAGTAAATGTTGTGGTTGACAGAGAAACCACTGAAGATAAGGAGAAAGATGTGACTACTGAGTCACCGGCTACAAAAGTTGAGACAAGCATAGAAAAACCTACATAGGCAGAGCAACCGGCTGAGGATACCACAGAGAAATAGGTAGAAACAACTGAAAAACCATCAGAAGAATCAGCAAAAGAGAGTTCAGAGGTACAAACTAAGACTACATCTGAGAAACCGACAGTTAAAAGCTCGGAGAAACCCTCTGAGACATAGGTAGAGAAACCAAAATAGGTACAGGTTGAAGCACAGGTTCAGATAGAGACAGTGCCACCATCCCAAATTGAAAAGCAAAAACCTTTGTTTATGGAAATGCAAACATGGACTGACCTACCAAAGGTCGAATCAAGTAAGGTGATTACCACAACTGGTAGCATGGCTATTGTGAAGACTGTTGGACAAACATCTGGTACATCTATGGCAGAATTCAGAGCTACAAGTATAATAGAGGTCTTATTAGATTCAATAAAGAAGATCACAAAATGTAATGCACAAAGCCTATAAGGCTATTGATGATACAATTCCAATTCTTAAATTGATAGCACCAAAGTGCATTGTTGATAATAAGGATTCTTTAGGTCAACTAGACACATTGTCTAAGTTCATCACTGGTAACATATTGACTATTGATCAAATAAATGAGGATTCATTTAAGGAAAGAATGTTTAAAGAAAAAGAGAAATTCTTTGAGGAAATTGTGAAGAAGAAAAAGGAGAAAATGGATACCCTATTACCGGAACTTGGAGAAATAATTCTTGACTTCAAGAAACTGTACAGGGACACTTGTAAGACAAATGTCTTAACAGAAGACCTTGACAAGGAAATCAGCAAAGCACAAGACAAGATTAACAATATTGTTGACAATCTGATAGGATCATCGGATTCATTTTTGGAGATAGAAAAGAAGATTGTAGAGATAGAAGAGAAAATAAAGAAGTTAGAAAATGACAAACAGAGAATAAAGGATAAAGCAAAGGACTTGAAATGCAGACTTGGTCCAAGACTAGAATACCTCACTTCTTTGAGAAAAGAAATATCAAAGGCTCTGGTTCCCAGACTCACCAGTACAGTGCAGAGAACACAAGAGGCAATAAAAGACAGCAAAACATTCAATAATGGTATAAATTTGATTTTAACAGATATCTTTCAAATTGTAACCCACCGGTTACAAAAATCCAGACAGGACTCCACTGATAGCGAATGACAACCTTTGTCATTGATGTCAAAGGGGGAGTAGTATGATGAGAAAAATGGTCAGAAGGAAGTAGAGATTATTTGCTCAGGGGGAGAATATATTTTTTACATACATTTTTGGCAAAGATTTTTTTGGACTTCAGTTTTCGGATGCACTCTTGAATTTTTCTCATGAGTGTTGCCATCAATGCCAAAGGGGTAGATTGTTGGCAAATGCACACTCCAATGAGAAATTGTAGGTGATTGAAGGTATTTTCATTGATGGCAACATTACAATCATGTGATACCAGCAAGCAAACACAGGCATCGGCACCGACAGACTCTACACCGACACATAGAACACCAGAAACAAAAAGGAAGAATACCGATGTAGACACCCAAAAATGGTCAAACGCTTGCGAGGTCATACTTTAACATTTGTGCATTGCCTCATTTTAGGTTTTTGCGTCGCATTAACATTTCTCCTATGTCACGCACTTGGTCTTTATCATTTGCAAACATCGAGTCATTCTTCTATATTCTTCAATTATCTCGTCCTCGAATTTGGTCTTGTCGACAACATTATCCAGTCATGATTTTGATCAATTTTATCTTGTTTCATCAATGTGTGTCCTAATTTCTCATCATTTTGGACATCATCAATCCTAATTAGGGTTTTGTCCTCTTTTCAATCTTATCATCTGGCGATCGGTTTATCAATCTTGTCATTTTACGATCGATTTGTCATCGATCGTGGTCATTGTTCGATCTTGTTATTTTCCGATCGATTTGTCATCGATCGTGGTGATTTTCAATCTTGTCGTCGTGCAAATTTGTTTTATCATTGATTCTTGTCCTTTTGTCAATTTTGTCATTTCGCGATCATTTCGCTATCGATCATTGTCTGTCTTAATTATGTCAATTTGGATCAATTTTTCATTGTTCCTCGTCAATTGGCGCATTTTCTCAATCGAATCAAATTGTTTGTCGCTTTGGTCATTTATCAAATCAAATCATGATCAAGTCAATTATAGACCTAATTGTCATTCTCGCATTGCTAATTCACCTTCTAGGGTTTTATGATTTAATCATTTAACCTAATGTGTCATTTCTTCCTTTAGGATTACTAAATTATTTATTAATCCTAAGTTTTCTCATTACAATTAAATATTCATTTAATTGGCTAATTATTCCTCTTTGTGAGTGAATTAATTAATAAATGAAAAATTATTGATTAATTCACTAATTTCTAATTTCCTATTTTCATTATTCTCTAATTTCCTAATTTTCTAATTTATCCAAATTCAATTTCCTCCTATTTCTCTTCTAAATTTATGGCAATGACATAGAAATTTGTCATAAAAAAATGTCATAAATTGTCATAAAATTCTTGACATAGAAATGTGTCATGAAAATTTCATAAAATGTCATAAATTCTTGACATAGAAATTTGTCATGAATTGTCATAAGCCTTGCATAGCAATTTGTCATAGATATGTCATAATTTTGCTATTCTTGATTTGAATTTCCATTCAAATCACTATGATGCTAATCTTGTCATTTTCTCCAATTCTTCTATAAATTGGATGATTTTCTTCAATCAAATCCCTTCAAATCCTTCGAATCCTTCGAATCCTTCATGGGTCCGAATTTCTATCAAACTACCGAACTTTCGTTTCTAGTACTCTTGAGCTTTTTGCTTTCAATTGTGTGAGCACTTGTAGGTGAGATCCACAAACCCATTGAAGAGGAAAGAACAAAAATGGAGCTGCATGGAAGAAGCATATGGTTTGCATGACATTTTCTTTTAAATGCTTTGTTTTTGTGCCTCTATTGAATGTGCTTAGAATTAGGTTCATTTCCAATGAGTGTTCTTTTGATTGAGCTATCATGTGTTTTGTTTTGATCTACTTGTTTTGATGATTCCTAATTTCTATGCTACATTAACTGGTGAACCCGACGTGAATACTAACCTTCTAACCATCTTACTATGTTTTGGAGTGCTTCTAAGCTGATTTGCAGGTCAAAAACCCAAAAACAGGGTCGTGCAGTGCATTCTGGAGACTTCTGGGCTTGTGTGAAGCATTTTGCGCCTGTGTTGAGACATCTTGCACCTGTGTTGAAACATTCTGCGCTTGTGTTAGACATCCTGCGCTTGTGTCCTGACTTCTGTGCCTGTGTCAAGTCCAGATCAGAGGTGAAAAATGTAGTTTTTACTTGAAAATTTTTATATGTTTTAGTAAATTGCAATTTTGAGGGTCTTCAGTGCATTTGTGGACAAATATTGTGGATGTTTCCAAAATTTGGTTCTAGATTATTTGAATACCTTTCCAACGCATCAAACGGTTTGTAATTCGGAGCTAGGATGAGAAAGTTATGCCTTCTCAAAGTGGACTGAAATTTTGATAGTTTTCATAAATCAGATCATCTGTGCTTTGGATTTTGGTACTAATTATTTGTGCAGGATCTTGGCATATGCATGACAAAGACTAAAAATCAAACTACTAACATGTGTTATGCAGATTCGATGGTCAAAGACAACAAATCAAACTTCTGACATGTGTTTTGCAGGTTGCCTTGGAGAAACAACCAAATTGTGTGTTTGAGATTTTTTAATTAGGCACTTAGTGATTTATAAATAGGTGGAAATGAACCTTTGTTTGCTTTGTTTGTTAAGTATGACATTGGAGTAGGAGAGTATGCTCTCATCCTTCATAGGGTGATCAGAAATCCAGATCTTCGATACCATGCTTGTGTTGTTGATTGTTTGTCTCCATTAGAGGGCTTGCCTTCCCGACCACTTTGCTTTAGCAAGCGAGTGATAATCGTGAGAAGGGGACGACCCAAAGTGAGTATGGCTAGAATTCCTTGGCATTCTAACTCACTATAAAAAAATACCTGATGGGCGAAAGCTTTGAAGGAAGTGTTACGTGGGAATTGCAGTTACTTGGGAAGTGATGACCCTTGAACTCTTTCTCATATCAACATCTAAGTAGGGCCTCTTGGTCTAAATCGTGCTTGCACGACTACATTTGTTTGGTATCTTGATGGGCTTAATGTCTCAATCATGCTTGCATGACATCAAGGAGTAATGCTTAACAGAAATCCTTACTACATACCTTGTTTTTAGAGGCCAAAAACCCTTCTAGCTGCTTGAGAAGGACAAATTCGGATACTTGGAAGAGATACTAAGTTCGCCATGGGGAGATTCCATGGGGACTGATGCTTGGCTGCCCTGAGAAGTGAGTGTCGTGGAGGGGAGCCCGTGGGGTCAAGCATCTATGTATTCTCCTTGAATCTCATAATGAGTCTACCTCTCAAGTACCTAATGTCTTTGCCTACCCTAAGGAATGTGGAAATGAGCATGATTGTCTTGAGTCTAAGTTATAACATCTTGTATTCTTTGATTGTCAAAAGTTGAATGTTATCCCATTTCAAAAGCAAAACAAATTGATCTAACATAATATTAAGCACAAAAGATATTCATCCAACAAAAATTCAACAAGATTCAAAGATCATCTTCCTAAAACATGGTTGTCAAACATTTGTCAAAATCTTGTCTCAACATTCATGTCACTTACATTTAGGTTCATCCTAGGTTGCATTTTTCAAAATCATTGTCAAGTACCGAGGTTAGGTTTCACCTAAGTCATACTCCTTTGCATATCAATAAGAGTCATCCATCTTGCATATGTCCTCTTGCATTAAAGTCATACCATTGTCATACATTCATATTTCCATATCCCAAGTCTCTTCATTAAGCCTAAGTCATTGTCATATCATATTAGGATCATTTGCATATTAATTGTCCTTTTGCATATAGTGTCAAACCTAGGTCTTGTCATACTTGAGCAATCCAAATCTTTGATAAACCCTAAGTCATTGTTAAGAAGTCTAGACCTCATCAAGCCTTTTTGTCCTTTTGTCATCAATATCATTTCGTCAAACCTAGCTTAGTATCCAAGCATATAGGGGAGACATTGTCATCTTGTCCTTTGTCCATTAAGTCCTTTTGTCCTTTGAGGTCTAGACATCATTTCAATTTCCTAAGGGTCTCTTTTAGATTTGCATTCATAAGTTTGTCAAAATCTTCAAAAACAACCAAAAACATAGATTGCATTTTCATTTATTTAGTTTGCATTTAGTTGCATATCATATATTATCCTTGAAAAATTCCAAAAATATTGCATTTGCATAGTGACATGTCTATTGAAACAAGGTTCCAAGCACCAATGATGCAACAAAGTTTGACATATCAACCGACAATGCAATCACGATTCTATCCAACCCAACAACAAGGCAATATCGGTCAAACTTATCATGATGATTTAAATGTCCAAATACAAAAACTAGAGGAGAAACTAGCTCAAGAAAAGGAGATATTGGAGCAAAAAGTGATAAACAGTGAGAAGATAAGATCTCAAATGTCCAAAATGTTTCAAAAATTTCCAGGTCAAAATCCAAATTTTGAGCCAATTGATGTAAGATCTCTTCTTGAACGCTCAGACATACCAGCTCTCCTCTCCCAAATAGAGATGATGAAAAAATTACAAGAAAGGAGACTGTAGTCACACAAATCTGTCCATTTTAATTAAATGAATATTTCGTATTTATTTGATTAAAAATCCACTAGCCATCAGTTAATTAAATTAATATTTAATTAATTCATCCCCAAACATTCTTCTATTAATTAAATAAATTATTCAATTTATTTTAATTAATTCATTAAATCCAATTCCAATCAATTAAATAAATAAATCAATTTATTTAATTAAATCCCCCTTTTCCTCTTTTAAATAAATTAAATAAAACATTTATTTAAATCATTATCCCCACCCTACTTGCATTTTCCTACAAATGCAACTTGCATACATTTTGAAATAAATGAATTTTTATTTCAATAAAATCCTATTTTCCCTCACCCACCAAATCCACTTGCAAAATCTAATCCCCTTCTAGATTCTTCTAAACCCTTCCTAATTAGCCTAAACCATTTCCTAAACATTGTCACATTCCTAAGCAAAATGGAGTCACTTCTCAAATGGCCCAAAGTCTTGGATAACCATTGAAGGTTTTCAACCTTCAACCACCAAAAACCCCAAAGTCTTTGAAAACCATTAAAGGCTTCCAACTTTCAACCACTTAATCCACAAAGTCTCCAATAACCATTAATGGTTAATTCAACTCTCCCACATGGTTAAAACATTTGTTTTGACTCAACCTCTACCCAACCACAAAGGTCTCATCAAGCATTTAATACTTTGACCATGATTATCTCTTAATCATTTGCACAAAGGTTTATCCTTGGATTAACTCCTAATCCAGTGGGTAATCCTAATTTAGGCTTGACCCTTAGCCTTTAGATAACCATGAGGTCTTCTCAGGCCTTTAATGCCTCCAACCTCTTCTTTCAACCCAATCCTGTGTTGACACTTGTCATTATTTTATTGGTGCCAATTGTGCACATGGATCCCCAACTTTCAAGCTTGACCCTTGATTAAACCATTCAATCCTGGCCATCCATTGCTCCATTTTTTCCTATAAATAGAGCCCATTCCTTCATAATCCAGATCCTGAAAACTTGTAAGCATTTAGACTATAGCCATTTTAGAGAGCATTTAGCATAGCATAACTAAATCTTTTCTTTTGGTTAAAATACATCATTTTAGCATAAAATTAGCTTTTCATTTCATATGTGGAGCTATACTACAATCTCAATCCTCCATAAGCATCCATAGTGCAAAAAGCTGCTGAGAGCTACACTATTTTGGAACTTGGAGAGGAGAGGAACAAGGGAGAAGAAGCTAAGGCCATGCTAAGAGGCAGTTGGAGATGTCTCATGATCATTTGTTCTATTTATTAGATATATTTAGCATGTCTCTTTTAGTGTCTCTTTTGGAATGCCTTCATGTTTAGTTTTTGATTGATTAACTCTAACATCTTGTGTGTTTTGTGTTGTTTGATCAAGAACTAACCTTGTGCCATTTAGGAGGGCATCATTTGGTGAACCCGACGTGAATCGAACACGCAACCTTCTGATCATTGTTTTTGAAATTAACATTTTGCTTGTTGAAATTGCCACACAGGTCGCGCTTCGGCGCTATTGAACGCGTTTTAGCGCTATTGAAAAATTTCTTTTAGCGCTATTGACCATAAAGTAGCGCTATTGAAAATGTTTCAGCGCTATTGGAAACATTCTAGCGCTATTGTCACAGTTTCAGCGCTATTGACACACTTCTAGCGCTTTTGTCTTCTCGGATTTTTCTCTTCTTTCAGCGCTACCGTATAAATTAGCGCTTTTGTCTTCTCGGATTTTCCTCTTATCTTTTCTCTTTCTTATACTTTAAGTTATATTCCATATATACTTTCAGGATGTTTGAGAGGGGTTTCAGACCTCTAGGAGTTGAAATGCAAAATCTAGTTTTTGGAAGATCCTCCAAATTTCAGACTTAGTCAAATTTCAGGGCATTTCAGGATCAGGATTTGTAAAATTTGTAACCGAAAAATCAAAAATTAGGCTTGTGGAAGCCCCCCTTTGAGCATTAATTTTCTTAACTGGTTCTTTTCTTTGTGCAGGTTAAACAACACAACAAAAATCACAAAAGTTTTTATTTTAAAGTGCTTAGAAAGAACTTAAAAACACAAAAAGAGTTTTTCATTGTTTTCTAGTTAGGGATACATTTTGTTTTGGTGCTTAAAATCAACAAAACAAACTTTCTTTCTTGCATCAATTGGGACTTAAAAATCACAATCCACACTTCAATTTTTGGTGCAGTAAAAAGAACAATCCACTTGTCTTTATTTTTGGCAAAAACAAACATTTTCCTTCAAAGCAAAACGTGTTTTTCATTAAGTTGACCAGGATTTCTCAATTCTAGATTACAAAACACATTGCTTTTTGAAGTTAAAAAGAACACCATGACTGTTGGAGCAACATCTCCAAATAGTTAGATCATATTGCCATGATGGATTAAAAAGAACAAGTGAATTTCGTGTTTGGCACGCTTGTGCACAAAAGTCAGTCGAGTGGTCCTACTTCTAACACACACTATCCTCTCCCTTGGCTCTCGTGGTCCTAGGTGCAAGAGAAAAGTGTTAGTAACGCTCAATTTTTTTCTTTTTAAGAGAGGCCTGCCAAGGGATCGATACTCTTGGGAACGACCTCGAGCGGTAAATCCTTCGAGCCGCTATAGAAATCAGGTGAGAGCGAAAGCTGTAGCCTTGGGTATAGCTGTTCCTACAGTGTAACTGGCCGAAAGGACAAATGGGCCCCACCACCAGTTACAAGGCTCTTAAGTGAGTCACTGCAGAATGAACTTATGTCCAAAGCCATCGAACATGACTAAACACTTTTAAGTAGTAGCCCACCTGTTCTATTGATTGAGGATATTTGAGGTATAATTTAGTGCAAGAGCATAGAAGGTTTTGCTCCCAAGATACTCACCATACATATTTCCTTGAGT
This sequence comes from Cryptomeria japonica, assembly GCF_030272615.1. NCBI lineage: Eukaryota > Viridiplantae > Streptophyta > Pinopsida > Cupressales > Cupressaceae > Cryptomeria > Cryptomeria japonica. Next base: position 976,954,921 of record NC_081407.1, read on the forward strand.
AGAAACATAGCTTTTTGAAAAGTCACTTGTGGCTTGATAAAAGTGGTGACTCCCCCATCATAGGGATCATCTATTTGTTATGCTCGTGCAAGACTTAGTATATCACATCCTTACCTGCCACAGCGGGATTCATAAGGTATGTAGTACCAAAGTCGAAGAAATATCAAGATGTGGGCTAAATTTATCACAACTGGCCATTTGACCTTAGGGATAAAGAGTGTTTGAAGTGTGTTCGTTTTACAGACCTAGAGCAAATTGAGCCGACTTCAGGCTTTGGAATTACACCTTAAAATAAATCTAAAGGAAGGGTCAAAAACAAGTCCAAGGATTGGGTTGATCTAGACCCATACTCATTTGTGCCTTTTTAGGCAACATTCTTGTGTTTGTGTGCTTGCTTTGTTTTCTTGTCAAAGAAAAATCAGAAAATCAATCCCAAAAACAAAGTATTCATCCAACATCTGTCAACACAACCAAAAATACCAAAACCAAAGTACAAACAAACAAAGAGTCACAAAATTTATGACCATTCTTCACATCTTGCGAAAGAAGAAGTGTCATCAGAATATTACCTTGAAAAGAAGACCACTAAGCTCAAAGGCTTTAATCAAAAGGAGGAAATTCTTCTATATCAATCGACAAATCTTTGTCTCCCATAGAGTCTTTCTACATCGCATGCGTCTATACCTTCAAGGTAAAACAAACGAATTTGATTCTGAATCATTAAACCGCAGAGCTTTTATGCAATATAGAGCTCTGAGTTATAACAAAAATCAAGGAGGAAAGATTAATCCCAACTTCTTCCCAAACATCTGTATCACCTACAACACAGCTCGAGAAATGCCACCAACGCCTGAAAGGGAAGAAGTAGAGTTTGTTCCATTTGTAACACAAAGTTTTTATTGAAGTTGAGAACAAAACATCCATCATCTCATTCATACATCATTTTTCCATCATCAATCCATCCCAAAACTCTCAAAACATTAAGAGGTTCTTGTCCCAAGATTCCTTTTTAGATATTGCTTGAATCAAACGCATCACCTCACTTTTTTAGATTGTTTCTACATCTAGGATAAACTCATCCTAAGAGACACATCTACGCAGGTTAAAACTAGTTCATGAGTGAATCCTCTCATTACTAGGTAGTCAAAATCTGTAACACATCTCAGATTTCTCTACACCTTATCACATCAAATCTTATCAAAAACAAACAAGCAATTCAAAGAAGGAATTTCGGTTACATTTACCTTAAAGTGCTAGAGATCCCCATACAGTACAAATCACTAAACAATCAATCTTTCATTTCATCACCACTCATCATCATCTTCAATCAACTTCAAAAACAAATTTGCAAACAAAATGGCTCAAACCCGATCACGATCAAGGCAACGAGAAATGGAAATTGAGGAAGAAGAGGACAACCTCAATGAATTTCAAGAAGCACTTGGAGGAACTGGGAATGATGAAAACCCAAGTACACCCACTCCTTCAACAATCGAAAGGGTTCAGCATAACCCTCATTTTAACAGATTATTTGATGAAATACTAAGGAGCAATGCGGATGCTCACTTTTTAAGACTCGCTCAAGAAGGAGCCAAACTCCCCTCAGACTTTGATCTTGCCCAATTAAGACAAGCATCAGAAAGACAAAGTCGCCATGAGGAGGAAAGGCGTAGAGATCCCATCAGATATAACATCCCTCGAGGTAACCCACCACCTCCTCCTCCTAATGAAATAGAGATGTTGCAGCAACAAGTTGAGAATCTCGCCCAACAACTTCATAGTGGTGTTAAGACCAGTCAATTCTCACTTAACGACATCTGTCCCTATCCGTTTGATAGGAATCTTTATATGCCACCTTTTCCACGCGGGTTCGAAACACCAAAATTTGAAAAATATAGAGGAAAGGGAGATCCCCGCGATCATGTCCGAGAATTTCATTCCGCTTGTCTTGAAGTGGCTTATGAGGACACATACCTAATGCGCCTTTTTCCCCAAAGCTTGGGAGGAACAACCACATCATGGTTTTCCCGACTACCAGGTGGCATAAGAACATTTGAGGAACTCATCCAGAAGTTCCTATCTCATTACTCTTATAATATTGAACGCGACATCACCATGGCTGATCTATGCAACACCAAACAAAAACCAGGTGAATTATTCTCAGTATTCCTGCAACGATGGCGCCAAATGTCTAGCAGACGTTCTCTTCAGTTACCTGAACGAGAACTAGTGGAAATTTTCATTTCCAACTTAAACGAAGAAATGGAATTTCACCTGGATGTCAAAGACACAGATTCTTTTAACGATATGATCACCAAAGGTATAAAATGTGAAAGGGCACTCATCAAAAAAGGACTCATCAAAATCTTTAATGAACCCAAAGATGGTCCTCGCCCGCGCTTCAATAGCGATAAACCAAACTTCTGGAACAAGAATAAGAATATCGTCAATGATGGGGTTGTGGATGCTCGGACTGTCCAAAATGCACAACCTGTGGTTCGGTTTGCAGGACAAAATCCTCCACCTCAAAATAACACAAATGTTCTTCCTAATCAAGGTCGCATCACATCTCAGGATGAACTAAGACCTCGTCCACAAAAACAAAAACGCACATACACTCCCTTAGGGGAACCCATTGAAACAGTGATGCGACAACTCATTTCTCAGAATTTGATCACTCTACCTAAGCTATCAAACTATGAGCCTCAGGTCAAACCGGCATGGTGGAGAGATACTGAACATTGTGAATTCCATCAAGGAAGAGGACACAAGACAAGTAATTGTCATCGATTGAAAGATCTCATTCAAGATCTTATTGATCGAGGAGAAATTGAAATTGAAGAGCATGACCCAAAAATGACCAATAATGATCATTAGATGTTCAAGAATCCACTTCCATCGCAAGATCAAAGGGGTCCTTCCACGTCCAGACGAGGTCCTGATACCACTGATTATACACAAGCTGCGTATAAATACACTGTCAATCACCTGTATGATGCCAGTGAACAAATTGCAACTATCACCTTCAAAAATCCCACCTCAAATTGCAATGTTGTTACACGTCATGGCAAGGTCACCATAAAGGCAGCTCCACAAGGCACTACCTCCATCCCAAAGCAGTACAATCTTGTGGAACAATTAGACAAAACCCCTGCACTTATATCCATCTTGGAACTATTGCGTCTGTCACCCTCTCATAAAACTATCTTGGATCAAGCACTCCAAGAGGCGTCAGTCCCTGCAAACCTGAACACGGACCAATTTCAAGCCATGGTTGGAAGTCTAAAGTCATCACCTTGTCTCACTTTTTCCGAAAGTGATAACTCTTCCTTCCAGCAACCTCATAACGCCTCACTCCACATTGAAGGCTTTGTCAACCAACACAGGATCAAGCGAGTCTTGATCGATAATGGAGCAGGCCTAAACATTTGCACACTACAGTTGGTCACAGCATTGGGATATGCAATAGAATCAGTGGATCCTCGCAAGAAGATCACCATCAAGGCCTATGATGATGCAGAGCGTTCATCCAAAGGAGCTATGGTACTACCAATCCGAGTGGGTCCTGTGATAAAGCACATCATCTGTCAGGTTCTGGACCTTCCTCTGCCATATAATCTATTATTAGGGAGACCTTGGATACATGCCATGCAAGCTGTTCCATCTACCTACCATCAATGTATCAAGTTCCCACATAACGATACAGAGATCACAATCCTGGGCGATGCAAATCCCTTTGCATTTTGCCATAATATCAGCCATCAACCAGAGATTACTGTTCCTAATAATAGGGAAGCCATTTCCTCCACATCATATGTAAATCCCGCCTCTCTTGCCAGTTCAAACACCCCTATACCCAAGCAAGAAAAGCTTAAAATGAAAGTAGCAGAGGAAGGTCCTGGAGAATACAACTTGAGTCAGCTCTTTTGTGTGGGACAAATGCCCACTTCTCCTAGAACACATGGTAAACCACAGCAGTTGCTCCAGCAACCACTAATCACGCCAGCATGTGCTTTGACGCCTTTCATCCTTGGAAAGAGTCAAGAGGAAGAAACCCAAGATGAGGACCTAGCGGACTGGATCTATAAGGATCCCATCACCACCGACATACCGCGAGTTACACTTCCTACGGAACAATATGGCAAAGGCCTCCTCATTATGCAAAGAATGGGGTATGATGGTCAGAGTGCTTTGGGATACTACAAACAAGGACGACATGAACCGCTGCTGCCAGAGTTCAAGCCCAAAGGTAATACAGGCCTAGGCTTTGAAAAAGAGATCCTTCCTAAACTCAGATTTAAAGGAAAACCTAGCAAACCATTTTGCCCACCTACTGTAAAGAGGACACCTTTCATAATCAAAGCACCATCAAGCAATATCCCCACTGCCCCATCGAGGCTCACAAACCCACCACAACCATCTACAGTGCCAAACATCCCACCAAACGAACCAGTAATCCCATCAGCAACACCATCTGTAGGAACAACTGTATCAGAACCCGCAGCAGCATCTATGGCACCAGTAGTTCCAGCAAAAGCCACGGAATCAACACTGCCGATACTTCCAATGACAAATCCATTAAACCCCATCACGGTTCCTGCAGCATCGATCACCACAAAAGTACATAAACCAATCACGTCTGCAGTATTTAATTCCAAAGACATCCCAGTATGGTATAGCAATCGGATGCTGGAGAGTGATTCAGAGACCGACTCACATGAGTGGGAATTTGATTCAGTGCAACTTAACACTTCAGATGAGGAAGACACGTCACCACCTCCGCCACGCAAAGACATTCCTGTTTACGGAGAAGCACAGATAAAGACCACTTGGGTACCTGAGCTGGAAACATCTTCCACAGACCCTACGTCTCATCCTACGCCTGATTCTGACAGGGAGAGTACCATCAACGACCTTCACCACACCGTCTTAACCCTCACTGATACATCACCCGCACTTAATCTAATCGATGAAGTAATGCCTATTATACACCCTGAACTTATCGAATGGAACCAACCAAATCCCCCATGTCTTGACCTCTTCCAAAACGATGAGGCTATCATTGACTTTTTGGAATTAAGGGATAATCTACCAAGCGGGGATCACAAAGCTGGATTCGCCATTCAACTTAATAGTGCAGCATACTTTGGGGCGGATGCCAAACCTTTCAGCTGCAAAAATATAACAATAAAACATGGATCTTCCAGTGAAAACCACACTGTGGCACTGTTTGACCCGACAAAAGTAAAAAGAAAGAGCGTATCCAATGGTGAAAACCTCTCTGAGGCGCCTGAGGATGAAGGGTTTGACATTCTCCCTGCTAGTACACAACAGGAACGATCGACAATTCTCATTGAGGAGACTAAAGAATACAATGTGGGGACTCCTGAAAACCCTCATATCATACATCTGGCATCTCTGCTCACTCCAGAGGAACAGCCTCAATTTATAGAGTTCTTCCAGAAGCGTCAGATCAACTTTGCATGGTCATATGCAGACATGCCTGGGCTTGATCCTGATTTAGTCATGCATCATCTCACAGTAGCAAAAGGAGTCAAACCTGTCAAGCAAAAGCTTCGTAAGATGCATCCTCAGATTGCCGTGCTAGTCAAAACAGAACTCAAGAAACTCCTGGATGTTGGTTTCATTAGACCAATTGATTATGCAGAATGGATCTCCAACATTGTACCAGTTGGCAAACCAAAAGGGGGCATCCGCATTTGTACAGACTTCAGAGATCTGAATAAGGCATGTCCTAAGGATGACTTCCCTCTACCAAATATCGACATCATAGTAGATCTAACAGCAGGACATGCCATGCTTTCACTCATGGATGGCTTTTCAGGATACAATCAAATAAAGATCGCACCAGAAGATCAACATAAGACAGCCTTCACATGTCCATGGGGCACATACTGCTGGAATGTAATGCCTTTTGGTCTAAAGAATGCAGGAGCGACCTATCAAAGAGCAATGACCACCATCTTCCATGACATGATGCATACTATGATGGAAGACTATGTGGATGATTTACTAGCAAAATCACTCACAAGAGAAGGACATCTCCATATCTTAGATCAAATCTTTGATAGACTGGAACAATATCATGTTCGACTCAACCCAAAGAAATGTGTCTTTGGAGTGACCTCCGGGAAACTTCTAGGATACATTGTCTCAAGCAAAGGTATTGAGGTCGACCCAGCAAAGGTTAAGGCAATAATGGACATGCCACCTCCATGGAATATCAGTCAGCTAAGGACATTACAAGGACGGCTTCAATCCATCCGAAGATTCATTGCACAATTAGCCGATAAGTGTCACCCATTCACACACCTGCTACACAAGAACATCCGCTTTCAATGGGATGACAGATGCCAGCAAGCATTTCAGGAACTTAAAGACTATCTCACGAATCCACCATTGTTGATGCCACCAGATCCAAGTAGACCATTATTACTCTATATTTCAGCAACAAGTACAGCATTGGGTGTACTACTGGCACAACATAATGCAGAAGGAAAAGAGTGTGCTGTATACTACATCTCTCGCACACTGGTTGGCTATGAACTCAATTACACACCTATTGAGCGAGCTTGCTTAGCAGTAATCTTGGCAGCCACTAAACTGAGGCACTATCTATTGACACACAAGGTGCAACTCATTGCAAAGATTGATCCACTCAAGTACTTACTTAGCAAAGCAGCATTGACAGGTCGCTTAGCCAAATGGGTAATGATTCTAAGTGAATTTGACATCGAGTATGTGGACCGTAAAGCTATCAAAGGTCAGGTTATTGCAGATCAGTTGGCCGATGCACCTCTCATAGGTGATCATCCTCTCATTTCCAATTTTCCAGATGAAGAGATATTCATGATCACAGAAGTACAACCATGGAAACTATATTTTGATGGTTCATACACTAGGCACGGCTCGGGGGCAGGCATTCTGTTTATCACACCTCAAGGTGATAGCATCCCAAAGTCTTACAGGCTCACATTTCCATGCACAAACAACATAGCAGAGTATGAGGCCTTGATCACAGGACTCAGGTTAGCCGTACAATGGAAATTACAAGAACTACAAGTATATGGCGACTCACAACTGGTCATTCGACAAGCAACTAATGAATATCAGACCAAAGATGATAAACTCATGCCATACAAGCAAATGGTGGACAGTCTAAAGACATCATTTACTACTATCACTTTTGAGCAGATACCAAGAGATCAGAATCGAGCTGCTGACGCCATGGCTACCATCGCATCTCTACTAGATCTTCCACAGAATTCAACACGCTACGAGTTCTTGGTAGAACAGCTTTGGATCCCCGCTTACGATATCCCCGAATCTGAAATGATATGTCGCCTTGTTGGTTCCGAATCCCCATGGTACGGTGAGTTCTACACCTATCTCCGCGATCACACCCTTCCTCCCAACCAATCAAATAACCAACGTAAAACCTTCATTCGCCAAACTGCTCGATATACCATTATTGCCGAAACCCTATACCGACGCAATCTTGATGGTACTCTCCTTCGATGTCTAGAACAAGGTGAGATAACAAAGGCTTTGGAAGAGGTACATGAAGGAATTTGCGGGACTCACTCAAGTGGTCCATCACTAGCCAAGAAGATCATGCGAGCTGGATACTATTGGCCATCTATGGAAAAGGATTCCTACTATTTTGTCAGGAAATGCAAGAAATGTCAAGTTCACGGTGACCTGATACATGCACCAGCACAGGAACTGCAACCAATCACAACACCATGGCCTTTTTGTCAATGGGGCCTTGACCTTGTGGGTAAAATCCATCCATCTTCATCCAATGGCCATAAATTCATTATTACCGCCACCGAATATTTCACCAAGTGGATCGAAGCTGTTCCACTTACCCAAGTCACCGGCAAGCAGATCGCCTCATTCATCCTCAATTACATCATCTGCCGGTATGGTGTGCCCATGTCCATTGTCACAGATAACGGTCTCCCTTTCAAAAATCAGGATGTCCGTGAACTTTGTGAGAAATTTCATATCCAACACCGCTTTTCCACTCCCTATTACCCACAAGGCAATGGTCAGGCCGAAGCATCCAATAAAAACATATTGAGAATCCTAAAGAAGACAGTCAATGATGCCGGTCGTGATTGGCATGTTCAATTGAATCCAGCATTATGGGCATATCGAACTAGCATTCGAACCCCTACAGGTGCAACTCCTTATTCATTGGTCTATGGTGCAGAAGCTATCTTACCTATTGAGGTCGAGATACCGTCACTACGGGTTTCCTTGCACAATCTCATCGATGATGAAGCATACAGAGTCTCACGCCTTCAGGACTTAGAGTTACTTGATGAGAAAAGACAAGCTGCATACAATCACCTCAAAGCCTATCAGCAGCGCATGAGTAGAAGCTACAATCAACGAGTTAGATCTCGTACATTTGAGGTAGGTGATCTTGTTCTTCGAGAGAATCCTCGCAACCAACCAAACAGAGAACATCAAGGCAAATTTGAATCAAATTGGCTCGGCCCATATGTTGTCACTGCTGTATTCGGGTCTGGGGCATATCAGTTGGCTACATCAGATGGAGAACCACTCGCAGACCCAATCAATAGCATGCACCTCAAACGGTTTTATACCTAAGCTGTACAAGGCATCAGGCTCCCCTACATATCAGAAAAATACCAAAAACATTCAGAAAATGTCCTGAAGAAAATACAAAAACATTCAAAAACGTAAAGAAAAATCATGCATCCAAACGGTGAACAACCACTCCGGTGGCACCTTGGGTAAGTGCGATGGTGAAAACCTGGCAAACAGGCGCCACTCGTAAAGACAATGGCTCCAGTATCTTTCAGGCTCGTTGCGATCATATTCATGCACACATACATCCATCCATCCCAACCATGGCTTGTTATTTGATCTGCAATTAAGAAAGTACTCCATGCGTCTAGCATCCCACCTTTTCATAGTCAGGTCTACAAACTGGGGGCAATACCCTTACCCTCGTGATAGAAGTGGATTCTACATTTGTCTTATGATTCATTCAGTTCTTCATTCAAAGCAATCATCAAAATACCAAAAAAACATTCAAAAAATGTCTCACAAAATCTAAAAACATTCAAAAATGTCTCAACACAAAATACAAAAACATTCAAAAATGACTCACAAAATACAAAAACATTCAAAAACTATTACACAAAATCCAAAAAAACATGACAACACCTTGTACATATTCATCCGATCAGATGCAAAACAAACATTGATAAACTACTCACACAATGACCATTTACCAATCAAACCAAAACAATCGACATCAACAATCCAAACCTGTCTTTAACCAAGGATGTATCCTTCCTTACCAAAACAAAGACAAGATGACGTTTTCTTTGACAAGAAAATTATGTTAAGCTATCAAATACTTGGTTGATTTGTGAGTACAATCGTTTGTTTATCTGTATCGGGATCTTTTCGGCATTATTTTGTTTTGTTTGCGCATCATTTCCGATGAAGTTCTGGGGCATGCACTAATGGTGTCTACGTGGGAAGTTCACTAAGCTACGTGATCTTATGCCAAATACAGTCATAGATCACTACGGCTTGCTGACTACAACGTATATCTCGACCATATGGACATGAACCATTACCAAGGATCCATATTCTTTATTCTTTATGTATATACTGTTTGTTCGCAGGTACAATGCTCTTCCTTTGGTTCCTCTTCCTCCAAATTGGGTAAAGGTTTTATTTCTTAGTACGGTGTGCACTTGTCTCAGGATCTGATCAGCCTAAGATCAAGGAGGACGATCCAAGTCATGCATGAAAGGAGATAATCCTTATCTGTTCCGCAAGCAATACTCAGGTCAACTTGATCCATTATATCAAGTTGCTTGTATTAACTTGCTATATCAAAATCCATGTAAGAAAGACTCTGGTCATCTTGAATCTTTATGTCAAGTTGCTTGTATTTTCTTACAACATTTTAAAGCTCAATGATGAAAAATAAAGCACTATGGATCGTCATTTCACCTCATCTGTATATATTGCATTTCATTGCATTCCACCCATCCATACATTCATAATAGCTGCATATCATGCATACATAGTCATAATAATGCATACTCTATTTTACTCATCTTCTTCCATAGGACTCGGTCCTAGTCCTCCATATCTTCTATCTAACATCGAATCCCCCCTCACCCTCCCCATCTCGATAATCACCATCACATACCCTACATCGTGTCCCAATCAGCCTAATCAAGCCACGTTCATCACCATCCATCTCTAACTAGGAGGGATTGTGTTTCCTATCCTAAGTCATCCAATAAGTCAAGCCAGTTACTCTGTCTACACAGATACATCGACTCCCACACACCTAGACTATCAACAGATACTCTGATCAAGTATCTTCGGGTCTCAACAGGTAATCGATTATGGTAATCCTAGACTACATCAGGCATTTATCATAATGACCTAGTCTCAACGGGGCTGCCATGATTCCCCACAACCATCCATCACACGCACATACTATCAATTGATCAACCAATCAAACACAATCCAACGGACAATTACATCAATTGTCTACGTCTCAACGAGTATTTTGCTTCATATACCTTGACTTCATCGGGCAATTACATCAATTGTCTAAGTCACATCAGGTCACTTTGATTCACTTACTCAGACTTTATCTTGTCCAAGCAAACAACTGGCATCAACTGTCATGCTTTGACTTGACCGGGGCAATTAAACCGATTGCACCAGATTGTCCACACAATTTTGATCAATTGTATAGCATCAATCCAAACCCCACACTACATCTACTATGTATCTCTTGCATGACCTCAGGGTACTCGCTGGCTTGTTGTTTCTCTGTATTCACTCCATGTTTCCCCCGTTTTCTTCTATTTTTCACTCGTATGCTTAACTTCTTCCCTTCTATCACCCTGCCAATTTTCATTCTTTTTCGAGAGATTGCCCGATTTTTTGAAATTTTTCGGCCCATCTCTCGAGGGGGCATACCACCCATTAAATTAACATTTTATGGGGCAATTCTTCACACCAGTTTTTCTTTCTTTGAAACGATGCGATAAACCGCACCGTCTCAAAGAGGGGCAAATGTAGTCACACAAATCTGTCCATTTTAATTAAATGAATATTTCGTATTTATTTGATTAAAAATCCACTAGCCATCAGTTAATTAAATTAATATTTAATTAATTCATCCCCAAACATTCTTCTATTAATTAAATAAATTATTCAATTTATTTTAATTAATTCATTAAATCCAATTCCAATCAATTAAATAAATAAATCAATTTATTTAATTAAATCCCCCTTTTCCTCTTTTAAATAAATTAAATAAAACATTTATTTAAATCATTATCCCCACCCTACTTGCATTTTCCTACAAATGCAACTTGCATACATTTTGAAATAAATGAATTTTTATTTCAATAAAATCCTATTTTCCCTCACCCACCAAATCCACTTGCAAAATCTAATCCCCTTCTAGATTCTTCTAAACCCTTCCTAATTAGCCTAAACCATTTCCTAAACATTGTCACATTCCTAAGCAAAATGGAGTCACTTCTCAAATGGCCCAAAGTCTTGGATAACCATTGAAGGTTTTCAACCTTCAACCACCAAAAACCCCAAAGTCTTTGAAAACCATTAAAGGCTTCCAACTTTCAACCACTTAATCCACAAAGTCTCCAATAACCATTAATGGTTAATTCAACTCTCCCACATGGTTAAAACATTTGTTTTGACTCAACCTCTACCCAACCACAAAGGTCTCATCAAGCATTTAATACTTTGACCATGATTATCTCTTAATCATTTGCACAAAGGTTTATCCTTGGATTAACTCCTAATCCAGTGGGTAATCCTAATTTAGGCTTGACCCTTAGCCTTTAGATAACCATGAGGTCTTCTCAGGCCTTTAATGCCTCCAACCTCTTCTTTCAACCCAATCCTGTGTTGACACTTGTCATTATTTTATTGGTGCCAATTGTGCACATGGATCCCCAACTTTCAAGCTTGACCCTTGATTAAACCATTCAATCCTGGCCATCCATTGCTCCATTTTTTCCTATAAATAGAGCCCATTCCTTCATAATCCAGATCCTGAAAACTTGTAAGCATTTAGACTATAGCCATTTTAGAGAGCATTTAGCATAGCATAACTAAATCTTTTCTTTTGGTTAAAATACATCATTTTAGCATAAAATTAGCTTTTCATTTCATATGTGGAGCTATACTACAATCTCAATCCTCCATAAGCATCCATAGTGCAAAAAGCTGCTGAGAGCTACACTATTTTGGAACTTGGAGAGGAGAGGAACAAGGGAGAAGAAGCTAAGGCCATGCTAAGAGGCAGTTGGAGATGTCTCATGATCATTTGTTCTATTTATTAGATATATTTAGCATGTCTCTTTTAGTGTCTCTTTTGGAATGCCTTCATGTTTAGTTTTTGATTGATTAACTCTAACATCTTGTGTGTTTTGTGTTGTTTGATCAAGAACTAACCTTGTGCCATTTAGGAGGGCATCAGAGACAACATCAATTTCAACATTATGTGCCTCCACAACAAGAACAAGGTGTTTACTATCAATCAGATTTTCAACTATCACAACCAATGGTCCAACATATGCAATCAACACAACCAATGGTCCAACATATGCAACCAACACAATCAATGGTTCAATTTCAACAATATGTCCAACCAACTATACAATCTCAACAAATGGTTCAACCAATGGTGGAATATCAATGTCAACAACCACAATCACCAATTCAAAAACAAAACTTGCAACATGCACCAAGCCGAATTTTGAACATGTCAAACCAAAATGATCAATATCTAGTTCAATATCAGAAAATGACATCAAATCAAAAACAAGTTCAAGTTCAATCAACATATCAATGTCAACAACCGCAACCAAACATTCAAAAACAAAGGTTGCAACACACACCAACCCAAGTTTCAAACATGTCAAACCAATCTGATCAACATCAAGTCCAATATCAAAACATGACATCAAATCAAAAACAAGTTCAAATTCCAAGTCCAATCATGTCAAAACCTAAAAAGAAGGGTGGCCTTATTGCAATGCTCTTAAGGAAACGACTAAGTGAGTCTTTTGAGGAAGATAAAGATAATACACTTATATCTAGCAATGCCTCATCCCCCCGCAAGAAAATTGACTCTCCAGTGGCATCTATCCCTACACCTTTAAAAGTTTCACAAGAACCTTCCATATTGTCCTCATTAAACAATACACCCAAGGCTGCAATTATCCAAGAGCTATCCATAATTGATTGCCAAGATAATCCAATTCATGATGCACATCCTTGTCATGTTTCAGAAATACAAGACCCAATGCCACCATGCACTTTATTGCCATTACCTGTTTTAGAGGACCCCATTCCAAGTCCCTCTTCCTCAATTTCAAGCATTGATTCCTTTCCAAAATCCATCACAAATGTTCAAAGTGCATTTCCTTCATCCCAAAACATTGATTCCTTGTCAGAATCCCCCATGCATATCCAAAGTCCAACCTCATGTCAAGAGGATAGTTTAGAGCATGAAGAAATGAGTCCTAAAGAAAATCAAGATCAAGATCCTGAGACCATATCATCCCATCCAATTGTTGACCAAGATCCCATTTCCCCAGATACTCACGATGATTCCCATATTCTTATCCATTCTATCCAAGATAACAACACCTTTTCAAGTCCTATTGACACTCCATTCTCCGAGCAAGATCAAGATATCTTAGTCCATCCAATCCCAAACGATCCCCTTCCATTTTATGAACACAATGTCCTTTCAAATCCCATTGACATTCAAGATATCCCTTCCATCCTTTCCGATGATCCCATTGAAAGTCCAGAGCAAAGCACCTTTAAAGAGGAATCCAATGATTTTCCTCCTTGTCAAGATCAAAGTATCCTTCCAAGTTCATTTCCAACACAAGACCCTATCATTCCTTCAGATCCTCTGCAAGATCCACTTGTTCCTCCATCTCCACATCCTAATCCCGCATATACACTCCAAGATCGCATTTCTTTTGATGATCCCATTATTTCTCCCATTCCGTCTCTTGAAGAGCCTGTCATTGAACCATGTCCACAACATGATCCTAATCCCCTTCATGATTCTAATGTGGCAGTGCAAGATGTTCATGAACCCCTGACATTAACAATGGGTTCTTCCACTTTGGTGAAATCCAATCCACTTCAAGATCTCATTATTTCTCTCATATCACATCCACCTCATAATGAACTCGCGTCTTCTTCCCAAAGAAAAGAGTATCCAACAAGTCAAGATATTCATAAAGGCAAAGGAGTAGATCTCCATAAGCAAGAATCTCTCCGTATTAAAGAGTATACTAATGGTCATGGCTACAGAGCTCACACTCAAGGCGTTGGTATCCCTTCAAAGTCAAAATTCAAATGTCCACCTTCCCCATCATCGCTTCCATCCATTCTAGGTCCCTATATCCCTCCATCTCCTATGCAAGGTCAGCAAAGGCACACATCTTGGAGAACTTTCCATCCATCCCACATGCCTCCATATCATTCCCATCCACACCAACATTCCTTTTCTCCTCCAAGAAATTTGGATGCCAAGTATAAGCATCATAAGTCTAGCAATCCACATGTATTCAAGGATCAACATGTCCAATATAATCGACATGTCAAAACAAAGAACAATATGATCTATAAAGAAAAAGAAAAATACAAAAGGTCAGAAAGGCCCACTGAGAAAAATCAAGCAAAGTCAAAATATATATGGATTCCTAAATCCCTTGTGCAAGCAATGCACTCCAAGGAACCACAAAAGCATGAAAAATCAAAAACCATGTGGATCCCTAAGAAGCTCCTTGAAGCACAAAAAGAAACATCCAACTTGGCATCCAAAGTTGCTATTCCTCCATCCAAATCGTCCAAGTCTATTCCTCCATCACCCTCTTCATCTATTTTGGGCCCTTATGTCCCAAAATCCCAAGCCTTTCTTCCGTCAAAATCTCAATATCCAAAATACATCTTTCCTCCATCAATCCATCATCCCTCAAGGTGTGTGCCAATGTTGATCTTGCCTTCATTTTCATCCACTCAAGCCCAGTTCTTCCAATACCCTATCCATTATCCAATGCATATTTTCCATCCTTCGATCCCTTTGGTCCAATCCTTTGCATAAATCCTGGCCTTAGTTTCATGTCATTTTCCATGTCCTTATCCTACCAACATCTTTGAGCATACTTTTAAAGGTCATGGTCTATTTTTTTCAAGGCTACTATCCAAACAAAAAGACGCTTGATTCCTTCTTCCATTCCCTATCATGTGTCCGTCTTCTTCTGAAAAAGTCAAAATCCAAAAAAATACAAACAAAAAAAGTGAAAAATTGAAAAAAAGAAAAAAGACAAAAAAGAAAAGAAAAAAAATAAAGAAAAATAATTCGTCCACTGGTGAAAACCTGGTAAACAGGCGCCTTGGGCAAGTACCATGATGAAAACCTGGCAAACAGGCATCATGCGTAATTTATGAACTTCTTGCACACCACAATTGGGGGCAGGTTTTATCCTATCATATCCTTTTGTCCTCATTGTTCCATTATCCTATCGAACCCCTGTCATTACCCTTCATATCCTATTGTCCCTCATGTCCAGTTTCCCTTTCCACCTTTTGATCTTGACAAGGCTGACGATCTTCATGAGCATCATGCATCTTGTTTGCAGCTTTTAGTCTATCATAGCTTTTGGTCATTTATCCATTTGCTTATTACAACCTTTCATCCATATTCCCTGTCTTATTGCAACTTTCTACCATTATCCCATAGCCAATCCCGACCTTCAGTCCATGTCCCTTATCCATTCTTGGTCTTGCTTATCCTATCCATATCTTATCACTATCCATACACTCTTTTTCATTCCTTGATCTTGATCTGACGTAAGGACGTGAAATGCAAAATTTAAACATGGTTTCAAAAACCTCTTGACATGTCCCTCATGCCATGTTCCTGCTTTACATTATCATATCCAGTCTCTTGTCCCATCACGCCATAGCCCTTGAAACTTGCATCCGTATTGTCTCCATAATAAAAGGCCTTTATCTTCCTTCTATCCACCAACATTTCAGCAAGCCTATTTATTCACCTATCATATTCCTTTCCTTGCTAGACAATGGGGGCAAAATCTCTAAAAAATTCATAAAAATCAAATAATGTCCTGAAAAAAAGTCTTAAAAATTGAAAAATGTCCTGAAATAAATTCATAAAAATTGAAAAATGTCCTTAAAAAATTCATAAAAAATTAAAAAATGTCCTGAAATAAATCATCAAAAATTGAAAAATGTCCTGAAAAAAAGTCAAAAAATCAAATAAAGTCCTGAAAAAAAAGAATGAACCCAAAAAAATTGTAAAACTCCAAAAAACCAAAAACATGCATTTTTGCAATAAAGTATTCCCTTTATGCATCGATAGCTCACTGAGTATACATCCAACGACTCGCAATCAAACACTGTGCTTTAATGAAATCACGCATTAACAGATGAACTTTTTCAACTCAAACCAAGCATTCAAACTGATCCAAATTGTCTTATCAATCGAATATCCGCATTAAAAATCATTTGTCCTTGTCACATTATCATGGGTCTTATACAGGGTGTGGTATACTCGAAACCAAACTGTGTCCTGTCTTAGATGGGGTACCACATTTCCTGAAACCAGATAGTATGATCGTCCTATTAGCACATTCAACTTTTGACAATGAAGATCAAGATGTTTGTTTGTTTGTTTGTTTGAATTTGCGCATCTTATCTTTTTATTGATTTATCTTCGATCATGTTCCTATGTTGCTCGATGATGTCACTGAGTGATTTAGAGTGACCGGGATGGCTCATGATCCTTTTCTTTTTTGATTGTGATTGTCGTTTGTTTATGTTGTGTCTGTCTTATGCAAATCGGGTTGCATTTCAGCTCTGGCCTTCAATGCCATGATGCTACGCATCCATTTTGCTAAATAAAAATAAAGGTTCTCACCTACACAGTGCATTACTGAAAGCAAAATTTTCATCATCTCCAACTGTCTTCTATCTCATTTCTTCTTACTAACATTTCTTCCGTCCGGTCGGATAGTCAGTTCGGTCTAGTGCTCCGATATCCAAGCACATATGCTGCATCCTGCATCCATTTGGTTAGTACAATTCCATCACACATATTACATCAAGCATTTTATCCATTTCATTTCATAAATCCATAAAAAAAATACATAAAAATCCATCCATACATGTTCATAAACCAGTGCATAAGTCATCCATACATGCAAAAAACATAAGTCATAACATATTGCATCCATCATATCGATGCATATCATATCACATATCATAATAATGTCGGAGTACAAAATCGGACTATCTGTCCTAAGTATGACCCGCAGGCTGACTACAAAATGGCAAACTACATAATGTCCACTGTCTGTCATAAGGAGCACATGCCTCTGTCACTGGGTGCTCCCTCTGTCCTCCTCATCCCCGCAATGTCCCGTAAGCCATCAAAATTCATGAAATCAAAACCATGGGTTTTTGAGATACATACCGCTGCTCCTGCGTCCTCCGGTCGTCTGAATGTACGTACACATTCCCCAAGGTGATCCGCTATTGGAAGGTTCACCATCTGTCTGCAAGTGTCTTTGTCCAGAGCAACAAATCCTCTTCTTTAGCTAGTGCAAATGAGTCATTTTCACCCTCTTGGTCCCCTTTATAGCTCTTTGTCATTGCATAGATGGACATGCGTCTTCTCCATCTTATGTTGGTCGCAGTCTTGTGCACCTTAAATTGCTTGTCTGTCACGCATCCGATCTCCGATTGTCAATCCATTCGATCCTATCATTTTTATCGATCAATTGGCCTCTTTTCCGCATGTTTCCGGCCAATTCCTCGAGGGGGCATGCATATGTCATTGTCATTGTCTGGGGCATTTTCGTTATTGTTCTTTGAAACAACGCTTAAAATCACATTGTCTCAAAGAGGGGCAAAATGTAGACACCCAAAAATGGTCAAACGCTTGCGAGGTCATACTTTAACATTTGTGCATTGCCTCATTTTAGGTTTTTGCGTCGCATTAACATTTCTCCTATGTCACGCACTTGGTCTTTATCATTTGCGAACATCGAGTCATTCTTCTATATTCTTCAATTATCTCGTCCTCGAATTTGGTCTTGTCGACAACATTATCCAGTCATGATTTTGATCGATTTTATCTTGTTGCATCAATGTGTGTCCTAATTTCTCATCATTTTGGACAACAATGGAGCCGCATGGAAGAAGCATATGGTTTGCATGACATTTTCTTTTAAATGCTTTGTTTTTGTGCCTCTATTGAATGTGCTTAGAATTAGGTTCATTTGCAATGAGTGTTCTTTTGATTGAGCTATCATGTGTTTTGTTTTGATCTACTTGTTTTGATGATTCCTAATTTCTACGCTACAACCGGCACCCTGGCCGATAGGAATTTTATGTATTTATACTTTGTAATTAATTATAAAATCTTTTGTAAGCCAACATGGCGGATTGTAATATGACTCATATATGTATGAGATCATTGTAGATCATTTTGTAGGAGACATGAGATAGGATGCAAAATATACAGACCTAATATGTGAATTATTGGTTAAGGGTTTATGTTGTAACAGAGCTTAAACCAGTATTGAATCTGGCATAGCAAATGTTGATCTAAAGCAATACAAGACATTGGATTAGTATAATCCATTTTTTAAATCAGTGAGACTTCTTTTGTAATAGAGCAGTGAGCTCTAGGCACTTGGCCTTCCTACATGTGCAGGCCCCTATTGTAAGAGTAATATTCCCTTATTGGCCAGTAAGCGAATATTGTGGGTCACAAATCCCACCGAGGTTTTTTCCACATGGGGTTTCCTCATTAAAATACTGTGTTATGGTGTGCTTCTCATGTTGTTGTTATTGTTCTTATTTACTGCATTATTTATGGTTTACCGGTACTCAGTTTTAATATGCTTTTCATGTTTTAAATCAAGTAATGTGATTAGATACTGATTCACCCCCCCCCTTCCTCTCAGTATCTTTGGGAATCCTAACAAAGACAACAATACAGAAAAGGGAAAAAAAAAATTGTGCACACCAAAAATAGAAATGCAAGTCATAAAGAGAGAGCGAAGATGTGGAAGATTCTGAAATTAGTTGTATATCAAATTTGGAAGGGGAGGACACATGTCATCGACAAATCAAATCTGGAGCCTTTTCTCTTCCTTCTTATTCTTCTTCTCTTCTCATTTTTGAGGGTTCCACTTCCAGTTTTGGCATATTTAATTGTTTGTATAGGCTAATTTAGGACGGGGTTTTTCTTTTGAAATTCTAGTTTCAGCATGTTGTAATTTTATTTTGAGACAATGGCAAGCAAATCAGTTTGTAGTGTTGATGTGAAAAAAATTTGTGATGTCTCTTGAGTGTATTTAGCTTTCTTTTGAGTCGGGATAATCAAGGATTTGAATGATTCACTTTACACATTTGTTGTAATAAATTTTGAATTGAAGGCTCATGCTCAATGAATGTGTTGAAATTGGTCTTCAACTGAATGTTGGAGACTATTGTAATGCATATCAAGATTAAAAACAATGTTACTAGCATGTTCATGAGAGATCTCATCTTTGTAACACATTGATGATTTGAAAGATCACTAGTTATGTGTTTTTGTTATTGTCACAAATGGGTATTTCATGTTGACTCTGTGAATGGACAAGGGACTGGTCAGTTGGGTTTTCTTATGCAAATCCTGGAAGGATCCAAATTTCAATACGATAAATCTTTCTTTAGTCCTTTATTGTTTTATAAGTTATTCTTAATTATTTGTTCTCCATGCTAATCAATGAAGTTTTCCCAAGATCTGAGCCAATTTTGAGTGAAGTTTCATGTCTCTTGTCATATTTTGGTGAGAGTGAGAATAGTGTATGATTGAATCCATAGGTATTGTTGAAAGGGTCACACCCCTAGGTCCTGCAGAGCCCGAAGTGTAGGGGAAATACTCATTTCTTGAATAATTCTTGTTAATTGGCCAAGTCTGGTGTTAAAGCTAATCATGAATTCTGGCTAGTTTTTAGGTTTTAACATTTTGTTGAATTGGGAACCAATAGATGCCACATGAAAGGTGCCAAATACACCACATATACAAAAAGTAACTTTCCAATTGAAAACTTATGCAAGATATGCAACTACCAATAATTACCAAACTTGCATAAGAAATTGTACCTACCAAATAAGTAGCTACACCTCTAAAGGCGTCCACATTCCATGTAGATGCAACATGAAATAAAAAATCCAATTATGCATTTAACTTTGTCTTAATTAGCAACTTCCAAACTTCACTCTCTAAAGTGGGTGCCAACTTCCTAAATGATAGGGACTTGTCATAGTTAACTCAACAATGCTAAGACACATGTCACCAAAATGCTCCTCCAAGAAGGTTTTACAAACTCCTCTCTCCAAATGAGCACCCAAGGGACAAGTGTTGTTCTATTGAGCTCTCCTCACTTAGCATATAGGATTCTCTTCCCATATGGGTCCCACAAAGTGATATGACAACCTATGAAGTTAGCGCTTAGTATATAATAAAATAATGCATCAAATTTAATCCAATAAATTTATGTTAGGACCACCAAAGGTTGAGACACCTTAATCCCAACATTTATTTGTAATTTGTAGTTACAATTACAATTAAGTTAAATTTAGGGTATAATTAAGATTATGGTTAGGGTTATAGATCATTTAGTGTCAAGATATAACTAGGGTTATATTATAATTAGGGTTACAATTTATTGGGGATTATACTAGATGTGAGATTAAAATTATTCAATTGAAATATTAAAGTTAGATTTATATTAAATTGTATAAAATTACTAATGAAACGTTTCCAAATTAAATAAAATTGATTTTTTCATTTAATTTCTTATGTGTTTTATTTGCAAGATGCTAGTAGCATTTATATCTTTAATAATCTATATTTAAAGTAAGCTAAGAGATATGAAGTGATTTGATTTCTTTATTAGTTCTTGCCATAGGCATAAAACTATTGGCAAGGGTTGTTTGGGTTATTCTTTAACTAGTTATTAATAAAAAACAAATTAACAAATCAAAAATGCAAATTTTTAAAGTAAAAATATTATGAAAATTAAGTATCTTCAATTTAATTGGTTCTTAAACTTTAGGCGATATGGAAGAACTTTCTATTTTAAATCTTTTTTAAAGATTGCAAAATAGTTTTATGCTTTCTTCCTTTAAAACTAAAATTGAATAATTGAAAATTGATTTTTTGAAAAGATTACTAAAATTATGATTTTTAGTTGTTTGGAAAATATTAATGATTTTTTCCACTTATTTTTAAAATTTAAATACTTATATTTTTTTAGTATTTCATAGTAAATTATTTTTAATGGCTTTTTAGAGATCATTTTATTAGGTAAAATAGGTTATTTAGATATCATTAATATTTTGAACAATTTAATTTTTAAATTGTTATGTAGAAAATGATCTTTTGGATTATTTATGTGTAAAAAATGATTTAACTCATAAAAAAATACACATATATTGCTTGACGGATTATACATAGATTTTTTAATTGATTCTTTATTTTGAGAGCTATACTTATTAATTTTTATTTATTATTATTAATTAATGTGACCGAGACAAAAAGATTTTGGTATAAATGTATTTTAAAATAGGTCAAGTTACAAATCTTAATATATTTTAAATGTTAAAAACTTACAAATGTTGAAATTAATTTGAATTTTATTATCACGAATGATTCAGAAGTACCTTTATTTAAATATTAAGTAAATTATCATGATAGTAAACAAATATCACCAATCATAATATAACAATTTTAAAACCAAGACATAGAGACACTAACAAGCATGCAAACTTTGTGACATTTATGTTGTAAACTTTGCCTACATCTTTACCAATATATATCTACTGCTTATACATATCTCTATAATTATTTGGTATCCAATACTATTATAACAAAATAGTTGCTAACATTTGGCTAGAACTTTGTTGCACTGCAACCTTGTTTAATAATGTTATATTTGTTGGCATTTTTTATGTTTATGTTGTGATTGTCATTGATGGACACACACTTGCATTAAGATCTCCTTTATATGTATGAGTTTGAGCACAACCGGTATTTGTTCCAACCGGTATGTTGTATTATAGTCTTTAGACTATTGGTGTTTTGCAGAATGTGTTTCTCGGTCTAAAGCGGCATGTTGACCCCAAGCGGTTCGTGGATACCAAGCGGTATGAGGGACTAAAGCGACATAACACATTTTTACCAGTCTTCATTTTTGTCAAACTGGCAACCGGCATTTTGTATGAACCGGTAATACTCTGTGATGAGTTACCAACCGGCATTTTGTGATGAGTTACCATCACCGATTGTTTGACGGTGCCGACACTTTAACGGTGCTTTTTGTGTCATGGTACCAAGTATGTCCAGGTTCATTGAACCTAGGAAATTGTTATGTAATCCTATTGGACCGACATGAAATTAGATTCCTTTATAAGAACATCATGTCTAGGGTTTTAGGTTGTTGATGTGGATATAGCGAAAGTTTATGTTGTTGCTAGGGTTTAAGGTGATTGAGGAGTTGGAGAGAATATGAATGTGTAGAAGACTGAAGTAATGTTGGAGTGCATTAGGAACGAGCTACCAAGGATCTAACCAAGCAATCTGTGCTACTAACTAGATCAAACACTTGTTGATTACTCACATCGTTGACAAGTTTGTAGCCCTTAACTGGGTAGGCCCAAAAGCCTTTTGTAAATCCTCTAACAAGGTTGTTCACATCTGTGGATCTAAAATCCTCTGGCCAGGTAGTCTTTAATCAGACTTATCTCCTAACAGAGATTGAGATTCCTAACAGGATCTGTTCTAGTAAAGAACATTGTAAGACCTTAACCGGTCTGGTTCCTATTCTGCAGATAGTTACTTGTGAGTTCCATCTCATCGTGGTTTTCCCATTTGGGTTTCCATGTCAAAATCTCATGTGTTATGGTGTTTGTGCTTCTGTGGGTGAATGCATTATTTGCTATTTGGTTTGCATGTGTGCTAACCGGTTTGTCTGCTAAACTGTCTTACCGGTTTACTGTCAGTCTTGTAAAGTGTTTAAGTGCAAATATTTTTGGCATACTAATTCACCCCCCCTCTTAGTATTCATCAATTGGTATCAGAGCCTACCTTTCTATAAGTTTAACCACTTGGAAAGAGATATGGGGGAATACTCTATAAGGGAACTTACTCATCGGCTCACTCAGTTTGAGCAAGCCTATGACGATCTTATGGTCAAATATAAGGCATCTCAAGCAAAAAGGAGAGAACATGCAGAAAAGTTGATGGAGCTATCTGGAAATAGTTCTTCAGATGAAGCAGACATGGAAGCCCTAATTGCAAAAGTAAATAAGTTGAATGAATCAAACTCCAACCTGAGAAAGGAATTGGAAGGACTGACTATCTGGATGTGTCAAGAGCTTGAGAACCAGAGTAAAGCTGAAGATCTGGTGAGAGAAAGAGATCATGAGATCTCCAAGCTGAAACAAGAGATCAGTGCCCTAACTACTCAACTCCATGCAAGCAAAGTGGAAAAGGAAGACATGTAAGGAGAACTGAACATTGCCATCTCTGAGAATGAAAACCTGTTAGAAACAAATGCTGCTATTTCCAAAGAACTCTCTGAGTCAAAGGAAATACTTGCTAAGTTCAACAAGAGCACTGTCAAGCTAGAGCAAAATCTTGAATCTGCCAAACCAGTCAAAAATAACAATGGACTTGGTTATTCTAGTCATGAGGAAGGTGAGACCTCTGGTACAAATGCTGGAACATCAAAGAAGCAACCAGCATCAAAGGATAAAGGTAAGCAAAAGTTTAAACATGTTTACTTTAACTATCTAAAAGAAGGACATACTGCAAATGTGTGTAGGAGTAAGGCTTACAACAATTTTCCTTATTTCCTTAATGATAAGCCTAGATCTTATAGATTTGATGGTAACTGTTATGCATGCAACAAGTATGGGCATAGAGCATCTGAATGCAGGTCTGTTATGAATAACACTAGAAGATATCCTCAGAGGACCCAAGGAGTTGGTCCTGAACCTTTTGTGAACCAGAATCACAACCGGTTTAATGCCTTCAATCATCAGCAAAGAAGCGGTGGCTATCAAGCGGCAACCGGATGGAGAGAAAACTGTATGGTATTTCATGGTCATGGTCACACTGCTGCAACATGCAGAAAGAAGAATAGAAACATGAACAATGGACCTTGGAGAGCACCTGGATTGGTCTGCTACCACTGCAACAAACCAGGTCACATTGCCAGATTCTGTAGATCAACAAAGGACATATCTAATGATATATTGGTCACTCCGGAAGGAAACATTGATGTTGACACTATTCAAGAGGACATGAATAAAACCTAGAAGAAGAAACAAGTGGTGCTACAAGAGGAACCAGTTTCTGCACCTAGTGTGGAAATCACGGAACTGACAAACTAAGCTTTAGAAAAGTTTAGGGGGAGAAAACGGCGAAATGTTTTGAACCCCCGGTTTACACTGGTAAAAGACCTTACTTGGTATGTGATACCTGTCATTTGGCAGAAGACCAAAAATGGTAAAAAGGCAAATTAGGGTTTACGCCCTAATGGAGGAGCATTAATGACGATAGGCGAGAAACATACTTAAAAGGATTTTTCAAATCATTTCTCACTATCGGTTTTCGAGCGAAGAAAAGTTTTTCAAAGAGCAGAGCGACAAAAAGGCGATTTGAGCTGAGATTTTGAGAAATTGAGAAACCACGAAGGAGATTCAAATTCAAACTGCAAACGGTCAAGTGGAGAACACAAAGCGGTGATTCTGCAACCGACGGAGTGTGAAGTGAAGGAGAATTGGCAAGCCCTAAATTCACGTGTTTCAAAAGGTATTTCTTGAGTTCTTGAAATTTCTATCATGGCTTCTGCATCTCATTCCAGTTCTAGTCCATCTGTCAAGTCTGCAAGTTTTATTCAACGAAAGTCTAAGTATAATGCCCTATCACAAGTCTTGGCTTGTGTGATAGTAGAAGAGGGAATTTCTGACTACATAGATTGCAAGATTGAAGACCTAGGGTCTCTAGCCATCCACTCCTAGTTAGATTTATTTTGTGGAAAGGCTAAGAAGATCAAACCAGAGTATAATATTTTGGAGAAGAAGAAGCTCCACAATGTTGTTTACTTCTTGGAAGACTTCACAGAGGATCATATAAGGATCATTCTGAGTAGAGTCCATGGTGACAAGATGTACCTGGAGAGAACACATGATATCATGCCGCAGGCAATTCATCTAGTCACCAGATTCTACAACACAGGGGAAGTGCCAACCCTAAGGACGGTAAGCAAAACTGAAATGTCCAAACTCACCAGTTCAGTGAGTGACTCACGAGGCATGACAGTAAATTCTATCAAGGATGATCTGGTGAAGTATGCATGTATGGTGATTGGTTACTGAACATTCTCAGCCTATAGAATTAACTTTGTATATGCTGCGACGATAAATGTCACTTACCGGATGATAAAGGAGGATGCATCATTTGATATGTGCACCGGTATGCAGAGACAACTCTTGTTGAATCTAAAGTCGATCAAACAGGATAATGCACTAAGGTTCAAGTTTGGGCAACTACTGGTTGGGTTGTTCTTCTATTTCCAAGGCTACTTTCTAGGAGTAGGAGATGTCCAGTGGTCTGCTGACCAAGCAAATCAAGGAAAGCATTGAAGCAATTAGAACCAATTACCCTGATATTATGAAGAAGTATTTTGATGAGTTCAGACAGAAAATGAGCCAAAGAATGAGAATATCTAGTGACATCATCAAGAAATATGAGGATGATATCTGTTTCACCATCAAGGTGGATCAATGCATAATGGAGGTTGTTGAACCTAGATAGGAAGAAGTGGAGCCAATGGGCTATGAGGTGATGTATGATATGCTGGAAGGGTATGCCTCTACCCTTATTGCCTCACCTCTTGATCCTAAGGCAAAGAGGATCGGAACCTATCTAGAAAGGGTTACACCGGTCAAGGAACCCTCTGCAAAGAAAGGAAAAGAACCTGTAGTGAAGAAGGCAAAGGCAGTGCCTGTAGCATCAGCACCGGTTACTACTGCAACTCCAAAAGTGACCAAGCAGTCACCAACCAAGAAGAAACTGAAAGCGGCACCGGCTAAAGTGTTTGAGAGAAAGAGGAAGACAAGGAATACCTCTCCAGACTCAGAAGAAACTGTGTCTAAGGAAAAGCCAAAGAAAACACGTCAAGCAAAGAGAAAGACAAAGAATGAACCGGCATCATCTGCACCGGTAAATATAGATATCTCTTCCTATAAACCTTTGACACATTGTCAAAGAACAATAAATAATATTAGGAGAAAAGTGCTACATGACTTAATTGAGTGTTTTGATGAATTTAGTGATGATGAAAAGGAAGCAGTTGAAAAGGAAACAATTCAGTATTTATGTGTTAATGACCGGTCACCCTCAGAGATTAAATCTCAAACATCGGATTCTTTATATATGTCATTAGATAATAGATGGTGTATTGCCATAGAAAAGGAATAGGAAATTAGGGAGAAAGTGTTTGCACAATACTTTCCTGACCTGTCAAATTCTGAATTATTTGATGTTATTGACCAAAATAAAGGACTCCTCTTCACTAGAAGAAGAAGACTCTGGTTGTTAGAAGGTAGAGTTGATGATGTAGAAAAAGACACTCATCACTAGATGACAACTGTTTTCCAGTCTCACAAAGCACATCTAGCCAACCGACAAGCTGAAAAAGAACCAGTTATATCCAAACCGGATGAAGTATTTGATGATGAAGGAAATCCGGTTGTTGAACCGATCGACACCATTGATGTCGATGCTCTAGACGTAGAGGTTGTTACTTAGGAAACCCCATCTGAGGCAATAGGACAGGAGCAACAGGCTAAACAGATTGATAAGAAAGCCAAGGACAGACAGGAAGTGGCAAAGGAAGAGGCCGAGCAAAGGAAAAAGGATGAAGAAGAGAAGCGAAAAAAGGAAGAAGAGGAGAAGAAGAAGAAAGATGAAGAGGAGAAGAAGAAAAAGGATGAAGAGGAGAAGAAGAAGAAAGATGAAGAGGAGAAGAAGAAGAAGGATGAAGAAAAGAAAAAGAAGCAAGAAGAAGAAAAGAAGAAGAAGGAAGAGGAAGATAAGAAACAAGAGAAGAAGAAGGAAGCAGAGAGGAAGAAGAAGGAACAGGAGAAAAAGAAGGAAGTAGAGAGGAAGAAGAAAGAAGAGAAAGATAAGGAACAGGAGAAGAAGAAGGAAGCATAAAAGAAAAAGGATGAGGAGGACAAGGAAGCGGAGAAGAGGAGAGAAGCAGAGAAGAAGAAAGCAGAAGAGGACAAAGCAGGAGAAGCAGAGAAGAGCACCCAGATGGAAACTTCGAAGGCAACTGAGAGTCAAGCCAAGCCGGTTGATCTCACCAGTCCTATTGATCTCCAGTCTGCAAGTGAAATGAAGCTAATGTAGAGCATCAAGGTTGCTCAAGAGTGCTTTGAAATTATTTGAAGGAAGAAGGAGCAGGATGTAATTGAAGCGGCTGTGGACACTCTTACCGGTTTGATACCCGCTACAAATCTTCCCAACACCGATTCATCACTAGCTAAACTTAAGCTCCTATGCACAATAGTGGATGATCAGGTGTAGAGCCTAGAAGAGACAATAGTCAAAAAGGAGCATCAAAAAGCTCTCAATATAGCTCTGGTGAAGGAGTTGAATGAGCTCTGATCCTAACTGAAGAAAGAACAAAAGGATATAAGGGAGGCTCTGGATGAGGGGAATCTGCTACTCAGCAAGATCTGCCAACCCCATCTGTTCTATGATGATGTGCTAGCTCAGAAGAAAAAGCTTCAAATGGACTTGCAATCCTACATGAGTACATTCAAGCCACCTTATGATTCCTTTACAACTTATGGGCAAACCGTTCACTGGTTTCACATCTGGTCAGCAAAAATGGAGCAAGAGATCAGCACCTGGTCTAGAGATTTGTAGGAGCTACAACTGGTTCTACTCCCACAATTGCAAATTCTTCAGAAGTGCTATCTGAACTTGGATGCCTTAATAGTTACACAGGAGATGAGCACAATTGATGCCATGGAAGAACAGGTCTCCCAAATGCAGATAGAAAAGGAAGTAGCCACCTCCCTACTTGAGTCCTGGTCTTTATCGATGAAACAATTCTTGCAGGATTTTAATTCTATTTTTGACAAATATTACTCCTTATTGTCATAAACTTCTATTATTTTGAAAAATAGGATTGTTCAGCTGTACTTTGTCATTGTTGGCAAAGGGGGACAAGAATTCTATTTGAGAAAAGTATCTAGTTATCAAAATTTTGATATATGCTCTGAATATCTAAATGTTTATGCTCTTTATGCAAAATTGTTATACATTGTATTGCCAAAGGGATAGTGTATATGCTTAGGGGGAGCAATTTTGCTAATGGCATAATTTTGTTGTAAAACACTTAGATGTCAAAATTTTATTTTCCTAAGTGTTGCCATCAATGCCAAAGGGGGAGATTGTTGGCATTTTTTATGTTTATGTTGTGATTGTCACTGATGGACACACACTTGCATTGAGATCTCCTTTATATGTATGAGTTTCAGCACAACCGGTATTTGTTCCAACTGGTATGTTGTATTATAGTCTTTAGACTATTGGTGTTTTTGCAAAATGTGTTTCTCGATCTGAAGCAGCATGTTGACCCCAAGTGGTTCGTAGATACCAAGTAGTACAAGGGACTAAAGTGACATAACACATTTTTACTAGTCTTCATTTTTGTCAAACCGGCAACCAGCATTTTGTATGGACCGGTAATACTCTATGATGAGTTACCAACCGGCATTTTGTGATGAGTTACCATCAACCAATTGTTTGACGATTTCGACACTTTAATAGTGCTTTTTGTGTCATGGTACCAAATATGTCTAGGTTCATTGAACCTAGGAAATTGTTATGTAATCCTATTGGACAGACATGAAATCAGATTCCTTTATAAGGACATCATGTCTAGGGTTTTAGGTTGTTGATGTGGATATAGCAAAAGTTTATGTTGTTGCTAGGGTTTAAGGTGATTGAGGAGTTGGAGAGAATATGAATGTGTAGAAGACTGAAGTAATGCTGGAGTGCATTAGGAATGAGCTACCAAGGATCTAACCAAGCAGTCTGTGCTACTAACTAGATCAAACACTTGTTGATTACTCACATCTTTGACAAGTATGTAGCCCTTAACTGGGTAGGCCCAAAAGCCTTTTGTAAATCCTCTAACAAGGTTGTTCACATCTGTGGATCTAAAATCCTCTAGCAAGGTAGTCTTTAATCGGAATTATCTCCTAACAGAGATTGAAATTCCTCACAGGATCTGTTCTGGTAAAGAACATTGTAAGACCTTAACCGAGCTGACCTTAACTAGTCTTGTTCCCATTTGGGTTTCCATGTCAAAATCTCATGTGTTATGGTGTTTGTGCTTCTGTGGGTGAATGCATTATTTGTTATTTGGTTTGCATGTGTGCTAACCGGTTTGTCTGCTAAACTGTCTTACTGGTTTACTGTCAGTCTTGTAATGTGTTTAAGTGCAAATATTTTTGGCATACTAATTCACACCCCCCCCCCTCTTAGTATTCATCAATATTATTTACGTGAAATAATAAAAAAAATTAAATGTCTCAATATCTTTTGACTTATTAAATACATATATTATTTGTATATGATAAATAGTAATCTAGGGGATTGTACCCTTTGTAATATTGGAAATCTTCTCTTTGACATGTATTAAGTGAAGCCACAAATGGGTACCTCGTCCTTGTACAATAATCCTCCAACATCCAAACCTTAAAATTCCCTAAATGGAAAATAAATTAAATGTACAACAATTATTGAAAGGAGAGGGAATATAATAAACTACAAATCAAAAGGTTCATTCCACATTTATATGGGAATGGAGTTGCCTATTGAAATATACCTCATTTATCTTCAATTTTTCCTTTTCACCATTGTCTAGTTATCTTTTGAAGTCCTTGCACTTTTTACCTCATCTAGAATCTTCATGGATTTTACCCATATCCCAATGAAACAATACTTGAACTTTCTTTATACTTAGCCACCTCCTCACAAGAATCCAATGCAACCTTAAAGCTACGACTTCCCACTTCAAGAGGTGCATCCATAAACTTTGACTTGGACTGTGATTTACTAGGTGAAGCCTTTTGATTGTCATCCTTACTAGATTTTTTAGGGGACTTAGTATTGGCATTTCCTTCATGACCCAAAACTTTCTTCTCCACTAAATAATGATTAGGGGAGACATATTTCCACCATGAATCTTGGCCATCATTTCTTTGTTTACCACATTGAGCAACAACATGACTAGTATTGAAACACCTATGACATTGAAATGGGATGCCCTCATAGTCTAAAGTCTTATTCGAACACCCATCTTTAACATTTAGAGAGATCTTCACAAAGAGATCTTTGTTGTTATCAATCTCCACAAAAAATGTGAGTCTAAGTGGTATATAGATAATTGGAAGAATCCTCATTGACTCCCAATTTGTTTTTCAAGCAAGTTGCCAATAGCTTTGAAGCAAGAATCAAATCAAAATTGGAGATGAAGATTCACAAGTCTTACCCAAATTGGGATTGCAGAGAAGGATTTGATAGAAAAGTTGAAATAAGGGTACCAAGGTTTTAGCATAAGAAGATTCTACTCATAATTATATTGGTAATCATAGAGAATAGTGTAGTAGTCTAGACTATTATCAAATATCACTACAAAAAACCCTCACGCATAGGTATAAATCTAAAGAACACCCTTAATAATGGGGCACCAACTGTCTGAGATCCATTGATGCAATTTTGCTAGGCTCAATGACAATCCTCCAAATTTACCAATTAGCCCATGCTTCCCAGACAAGTCTTCGCTCTCAACCACCTCTTGCATAATATCTTCCCCAAACACAATGTTATGTGGGGACTTAGCAAGTTGGAGGATTTTAGACCCCAAAGAGAGCTCAAACTCTATCATAGGGAGGAATTCATTCTTCACTTGATCCAACCAAGCATTCTTCCTAGATGACGCAAAACCAAGCTAGCCACTTTGTGCAGGTCTCTGCAAGCTTGTAGGTTTACTCTCAATGCTTGATCCTTTGGGAAATAGGCACCCCACTTTTTCTACGCCAACTATAGCCTTGGAGACCACATAGGAGGAAGGACAAGTCTAACATTTTCTTGGCTCAAAGATATGCCATTTTGCAAGGGTGGAATCCTATCACATCCATCCTTATTTTCCAAGGAGAGCATATCTCACCTACCATGGTCCTCGGCCTATGCCCTAACCACAAGAGCAGTCTGTATTGACAACATTACTCTCTTTTTGAAGGAAGAGAGATGATAAAGTATTATTATCTATATGCATTATTTATTTTATTTTATTTATATATATTAAAAAATTATATTTATGTCCAACATGTGAAAAAAATCATCTTTATATCTAAAATTTTAGATAATTCACTTTTCAAATATCTCTTTTTTTTGCTCGGTAATAATTTTGATTTTATTAATATCCAAAGAAGACTTCATACATAAGATCCAAATAGCACCTCTAGTATCTGAAACTATGAAAAAGGGAATTCTACCACCATGACGAAAGACTACAAAAAACCTACCAAACATGCCAATTAAAGATGACCACCAAAATTCCACCTGATTACATCATAAGCCCCTGATGAAGCATAGTCTAAAAAGACGTATAACAAAAAAGACATGACACCACCATAAAATAGAAACATCTATAACTCATTGGACTTTTCTCCTACGCTTTCTCCTCACCACCCCTGCATCTTGATTCTATGTCACCTTCGACTTTCTAGGGCGCAACACACGTCTCGATTCTCCCTCGGCCTTTGTCTTAGCCTATGCAATGACCTTGTCCAATTCTTTAATTTCCACTATCAACTTCAACGCATCTCATCCCTGCCTTGCCTCCTCTCTACGGTGAAATTTGCACATGCCCTTCGCCCACCGAAGAAAAGGATACAGACCTGCATTTTCACCATTTGCACCTGTCTCCAATCCCTCCCGTGCATCAAAACCCACACTCGACTCTGCCCATTCTAAGAAGGAGTCCATCCCCACCAGAAAATCATCATGCACTGTCATCTACATTACTCTTCTCACTGTTTCAGTGGATTTTCCCAACTCCAAACCCCAAGCCATGATGAGGGAAAAAATATCCATCCTCATTTTGTACCTGAATTTGAGCAAGTTGAAAGCACCCCGACCACAATTGCAGCACTCTAAGCCAATAATTCATCTGAGAATTTAAATATCCTTTGCAATTGTCTAATGATTATTTCCCCGTAAAAGGTATAAATATGCTTCTTGTTTCGCAACATAAAATTTTCTTCCATTCTCGCCACTCTCCTCACTTCACCACCTCCCAATATTGTTATGGTTTGCTTCCAAGAAACCCTACAATGTTTTTGACTTTCTTCTCAATGAAGCCTCAAGAAAATGAGGATGGTGTTAAATGCAAATTCAAAATACTTGAAAGTCATCATTAATGTCCTTCATTGCATAACACAATCGCCACTCTTTTCTATCATACCTCTATTAGTTGTACTAAAATAATTGTTGTGTCATTAATACCCACTACCCGCTTCCTCCTCAAAAAACACATTTTGAAAGTCTTCCATTCTAAAATCACCAACTACATCAAATGTAAGACCCCATTTCAAAAGTAGAGGCGCCTCTACATTACCAATACGCCTCACATGGCTTAATTGAAAATCATCAAAATATTTTAGTTCTTCAATGATATTGTGAATCCAACCTTGCAGGTGCCATGCCTCAATCCCCTCCTTCATTAATGCCTGAATAATAATTGAAGAATCTCCCTCTAAATGTAATTTTCCTAGCACCTAATTGTTTACACATCCTAACTACTAACAATGTCGTTGATGCTTCAGCCAAATTGTTTGTGCCTTCTTCCAATCTCTGAGCTCCTAGAGCTAAGACCTGACCCTTCCAATCCCTCACAATGACCCTTACCCTCAATGGTCCTAGGTTGCCTTTAGAGACCCCATCAAAGTTCACTTTCCATGATCCCTCCATAGGTCTCTTCCACTCAACATTCAAACAACCTTTATTGGTTTGAACCCAACTAAGCCCATTAACAGGCACTTTTCAAATATCTTTTTTACTTTATAAAATTTGCATTGATTTATTTAAAAATTATTACTAACTAATTAAATACAATCCCCTTGTTATAATTATTTTAAACTAATAAATCACCAAAAAAAAACCATTTTTACTTTTTAAAATTATTAGTCAATAGGCTATTGTAGGTGGGAACACCCATTAGATTTGTCTAATGTCTCACACTCACGTTGAGATATTATTTTGGCATTGCCAGGAAATTAATAGTAAAATATTTATAGGGTTTTGATTTCCTTTATATATGCTATAAGACTCTCCAATGGGAATTTGTAGAGCTCCAACCTCTCCAAGGTTTGAAATTTGCGGAGGAGGCTATGGGTAATTCCTACCATCATATAAACAAATGAGGGAGGATTTGCCATGCAGGTTTGCCTTCCATCATATCCACACCATTTTGAATGCCTCTGTTCTCCATGATTTCAATCTTGTTGTTTGATAGATTTAATCCTTGCACTCACATGGAATGGTAAGAGATATTTGTGCCACCAATTCCTCATATATTGACAATCTTGTATAATATCCTCTGCTTCTTGATCAATTTTATATATAGCCTTTACCAATTTCTTATGTTGGGGATTTTAAGCATAAGGAATTACTTCAAATCATTTATAGTCACACATTGAACTCTTCTGAATGACACAGAGCCTCTTCAGGTAATCAACTAGTTTTTTCTTGCTTGAAATGAAGCATGCTCTTTGTCTTGTCTCTAAATTTAATCGCTTGTTTAATTGCTTCATTCAACGCGATGGAGAACACTGCCTTTGCAAGTATCAATAGTACTACGATATGTAAAGAATTTAACTAGCTTCCAATGACTACTGGAATATCATTCATAATTTCAGTCTTCTCCTCTTTCTGTAGATGAGACATTTAAACTTTTAAATTATTAATGATTGTTGCTTTCAGTCTTATATAGATTGATGGTTTTGTAGACTTCATTAAAAAAATTACCATATAGAAATTTTGCCTCAACAATTTCCTATTGTATACACATAAAATTGGCTATGAGCAATTAAATAAATATTTTATATTTATTTAATAATTATTCTTCTATTAAATAGTTAATTTGAAAAGATTAAATTATTTAATTCATTTTCGTTTCTTTCCATTAATTAATCTAATTGAAATATTTTATTAATTAATTCATCTATCCTATTCCTCTAATTAATTAAATATCTAATATTTAATTATTCTTCTGATCAATTAATTAAATATCTAATATTTACTTATTTCCTCCAATCATTTGAATATCTAATATCTAATGATTATTCTTCTATCCTATAGTCTCAAATATTAAATAATTTCCTAAATTATTTAATCCCTTATCCAACTCATCCTTCCATCTCCACTTCATCTTCCCTTTGCCAACTCATCAAACATGTGGCTAAAGATATTAATATTTCTTAAATATTAATTCATCAATTATCTTCAACCTCCAAATTTAATGAAATATTGTGTACGTACACATATTTCATAACCTCCTTCTATATTCTCTCCAACATCCCTACATCTTAGGAAGGACTTGAGTCCACTTGTCCTCTCATGCCTAAATCTTCTCCAACCATCCCTAGATTCCCTCAGTCAACAACCCAGTCAAGGTGAGATGAGTGACACTTGTCTTCTCCTTCCCCCTTTCTCTCAACCTTCACCTTTTCTCACAGCCATCCAAATCTGTAGATCTGATCATGATCATTGATCTGGGCCACATCATCTTATCCTCTCAAAGTCTATAAATCAAGAGTTTGGGTTGAGAAAGAGTGAGACTTCAAGTGAATTTTCAAGCTAATCATTTGTGAAAACTTATGCATCCGTGAGTTTTAATCTTGAAGCAAATAGCATAGTCATTTGCATTGCATATCATATATCAGTTGTCAATCCATTCTTCATATGCCATCTTGGAGGCTATCAGTTCTTGTCTGAGAGCACACCATCTGCAACCAAGAATAGTGGAGTTAGGACACAATGAGACATAAATCATGAAGGTAATAATAGTATTTTTATTTCATATGTATTTCATGTAGTTTCATTTGTTGAGTTTGGATTTCTTGTAGCATTTCCTTTGTATTTTGTGAAACTAACATGTTGCAGGTAGTATTCTGGAGGATGGAATTCAAGTCGACACACCTATCACTTAAAATCATTGAATTTAATCATTAAAAGTGAATTTAAATAAAAAAATTCCCATTGACTCGTAATTGGTCCAAACAAAGAAAAGCAATGGATATCAATATGATTCTTCTTCAACCAATATGGTTAAGTTACTTTCTACTCTATAATGTATACAATCAATCTGTAGATTAACGATGATGAAAATAGGGCATACATGTACCTATTATACATAGTATCAATTAATGTTTGGCTATGAAATGTTAAAATGCAGGACAAAGGAAACTTCAGTGGTTGTTGTGTATCTTCGGGTTGAATTTACTGCACAATTATTCTATTGCAGGCAGTGCAATTCAAAAAGTAAGGGTGAACTTATACTATTTCTCTTTTCAATAAAAAGCCTCTCATTTCCTTTTGCAACAAATTTTAATTTTCAACTTACTTATCATTTTCACCATAAGGAATCTGAACAAGTGTACATGATTTTAAAATCAAAGAAGGAATTTTAATGGCGTTCAAGAGACTCAAATATTTAAGAGACCAATTTAGATCAAATTTGAATCTCTCTCTATAGTAACTTGTTTAAAAATTATATATTTAAGAAATTTAAATTTTATTTTTTTGATAAGTCACAACCAAACCTAAGACCTCCCATGTAGGAAGCTCGCAACTAACCGCTGGGTTGTGGGGTCATCCCCTTTACTTTTTTAAAATTTAAGACTATATTAATTATTTATTTTAAAACATAAAATAAATTTATATTTAATTTTATAGCTATCTTATTGATTATTAGATTTGATACACATTTACATATTAAAATATTAATTTTTAATAATAAATAAAAATATAAATAGATGCGGCTTTTCACAACCTCATCTCTCCTGAAAGGATCAGCTTTTTGGAATTTTATTGTTAGTTGTAGATCAGTTATCCTTCCTCACCTATCTTGGGTAGTTCATAATGGGAAGAAGGCTCTATATTGGGATGAAGTTTGGAATGGTCATGTTACCTTATCTTCCATTCAGGATTGGTCTCCCTTGTTTGATATCCTTTCTGGTCTCTGGGGTGTTTTTGTTGCTGACTATTGTGATATTGATTCTTCGGGTCCTTATCCTATTTTTTGATGGAAATCTATTGATTTTCTGCCCATTAGTAAAGACCTCAAAGTTTCTTATGAATAGGAGCTTGAAAAAATATTTCTTGTGTTTCAAGATCGGGATGATGCTTTGGTTTGGACTAAGAGTTCTTCAGGCTCTTATTCTGTAAAGGAGGGGTACAAGGTCTTGTCTCATTCCTCTTCTTTATCCCCTTGGCCTTCTCAGCTCTTTTGGCATTCGACTTGTCTTCCTAAAGCTGGTTCTTTTGCTTGGCTCGCAATTCAAGATAGAGTTATAACTGGATGAGATTAGATAGGCTTGGGATTACTACGGTCTTTTCTTGTGTGTTTTGTAGTTTCTTTATGGAATCCATGGATCATGTTTTTCTGCATTGCCCGTTTGCTTTGGATTGTTGGTACTGGTTGTTTGGTATGCTTGGATGGTCTTCTGCCATTGATCCTAATTTATTGTCTCATTTTTTGGGCCTTTTTTGTATTCGTCATCATTTTATTCTTCTCTTTGGGTTGCTGCTCCTATTGTCATTTGGAATATCTGGCTTGAGAGGAACTCTAGGATTTTCAAGCATAAATCAGCTTCATTGTTGGATGTGCTTGATAGAATTCAATCCTCCATTTCTGAGGTGGTGCTTTCTTACATTTATAAACATTTGGATCATTTGTGCTCCTTTTCATTGGGATAACTGGACATAGAAATGGAAATCACTTCGATCCATTCCATCTCATGGGGCTATAACATCAAGCTTATCCTCTCTTGCCAAGCGTAGGCTTGCTAAGTGGTCTCCTCCTCCACAATTCTCATTTAAATTAAATTTCGATGGGGTTGCTAAGGGAAATCCAGGAAAATCGGGGATTGGAGCTATCCTTTTTTATCACAATTCTAAGATTGTCAAAGCTGTGTATAAATTTATTGGTGTTGGTTCCAACAATTCTGCTGAATTTCATGCTTTATCTTTTGGTCTAGATTTAGCCATCGCTTTGGGCATTAAGGATATTATCAATGAAGGGGATTCAATGTTGGTCTTTCAATCGGTCTCTAATAAGAAATGTGTTTCCTGACACTTACAATACCTTTTAGATCGAATTCTTGCTCAATTTAAGTGTTTTACTACCTTCACTATATCTCGTTGCTATAGGGAAATAAATTATATTGTTGATTATCTTGCTAATAAGGTTGTAGTTGAAAGTGTTGACTATTTGGAAGTCTCCCCTTGGGATATTACCTCTTCTTGCATTACTGTTCTTTTTTAAGTTTTCCTTGGTTGAAGTTTGGGTTCAGGGGTCTCTTGTTTGATTTAGTATGACTGGTGTATTATGATCTTTGATGGGTTGATCTTGTCTTTGGATGGATGGTTTTCCTTTTTTTGATTGTTTGCGGTATGTGGCTTTCATCACACTCCTTATTGGCTATGGATTTTCTTTCATGTATTACATTAGGGAGAGTGTTGTCTAGCCTTATGGAAACATTTTTGTTGATGGCATACTCAGTAAGTATTTCGTCAATGAGTAAGGAGGGTCATGGAGCTTCATCCACACGGTTTGTGTCTTATCTATCAGGTCAGATTTAGTTGATCTTTCTCAGGATTTGATGCTCTCACACACTTGGTTATTATTGTTTAGTAGGCACTTTGTTCTACAGGTTGGTTGTTTTTGTTTGGTTATCATGGGGGGAAGCTTTCCTTATCTTCACTACATTAAGGAGGATGGTCACTTTCTTTGATGATGACATTTATGGTAAGTTCTACTTTTTTGAACGTGGTGCTAAACTTCAAGCGTGTGGTGTTATCTATTTGGCAGATTGGGTTTATTTGGTTAATCATAGATTTGCTACTCGGGGTTTTTCTGGTTAATCATGGTTTTGTTGCCCGCACTCGCTCTTATCCATTTGTTCACAATTTTGAGTTGGCATTTCTTTAGCTTGATCTGCAATTGGCTACTTGATTTGGTAATCATGGTGTGATGAGCTTGGGTAAGTTGGCTTGTGGCAGCTTCTTCATGATGTTGTATCGGTTAATCATTTTCTGGCAACTATCTTTATCATGGTTTGCAGTTTGTTTTGTTTGATTGAGTAATTATGTCTAGTTATGCTTTGTTCATTCCCTTGGCAAGTGGATTTGGTAATAATGCTTCGGTATATTGATTCTTGCACTTTCTATGTGGTATCATGCTTTGTCATGGTTCCATTCATGATGGTCTCTCTCATTTGGTTTGGCTTATAAATGGGCTCTAGTTTTTCTTTTTTTTCCATGCTTTAACTTATTTATCAACATACACTTCATGGTTTGGTTAAGATGATCTGTTTCATTCGAATGATTTTGTTAAGGCTTGGAAGATGGTGGTTGTCTTTGGGGCCTTGGAAATTGCAGGTGGTTCGGTATATGCAGTGTTTTCTCATCTCTCTTTTGCTATCTTGGCTATTTCTATGGGCTATTCTTTGGCTTGGCCCCATTTTGGTTCCATCGGGTTTACAACATCCCCTCATTCTTCTTATATGGATTATTTTGTGTTTGCTTACGGTTATGTCTTGGCAGGCTCACTAGTAGTGGTTTCTCTTCTTGTTCTTTGTCTAATGCTAATCAGTGGCTTGGAGACTTGTTCTTTATAGGTAGAGGTGGTTCGTAGTCAACTTTTTTTCTGATCTTTCAGGTTTTTTGGTGGATGTTGATCTTCTAGATGTTTCGAATGGCAGTTTATGCTTGTATGCCTCTCATGGCAGCTTCTTTTGTGTCTAATGAAAAGATTATATAATATGGGGTAGGATTTTGGTGGAATGTGCCCAAGAGGCTTTTCTAATGGGTAGGTAGGCTTTGTGATTTTTGAGCAATACTGAAGGGTTTTCTTACTGGTTCTTTCCCTTCAGTGCTCATTGAACCAGACACCTTGTAAAAAAATATTATATATTAATATAATTCAGTGGTATATCCACTTTTATGAAAAAAAAAAAAAAAAGAATCTAAATCATTTTTTATTTTAAATATTTAAAAATAAAATATAAGAAAGACATTTAAAATTATGTTAAACTAAATGATAGTATGGTTAAATTAGGTTATTAGTACTTGCCTTTAGGCAAATTATTGTAATGAGTTTTGCTTTTCTACAGTTAACTAGTTATTAAAAAAATCAATTTGATTCAATTGTAAACAACTTTTATTTTTGTTTTTTAAAATATTTTTATTTTCTAAAGTCTACTTGTGCAATTTTTAATTTTACATATTATGAAAATTATTTTTTTGTATCCTAATTGGCTAATACAAGTTTTGTCGTTATAGGCAAATTTTCCAAAAATCTGAAAACAAATAATTTTTGTGGCAATTATTTAGGCAGAAATTGATGAATACTAAGAGGGGGGGGTGAATTAGTATGCCAAAAATCTTTGCACTTAAACACTTTGCAAGACTAACAGTAAACTGGTAAAACAGCTGAGCAGACAAACCGGTTAGCACACATGCAAACCAAATAGTAAATAATGCATTCACCCACAAAAGCACAAACACCATAACACATGAGATTTTGACGTGGAAACTATTAGCATTTGGTATTATAACAGACAATGGGAGATTGTTGGCATTTCAATAAGGATATTAAGAAGGTTGTTGATGATTATGGATATAACTGATTAAGGATGTTTACTGTCTTAATATTATTATTTTGTCATTGATGTCAAGAAATTGATTTTCTAATTCAGTATGATGTTGTCATATCTTGAGAAGTATGATTTAAAGAGTATAAAGATGTCGGTAAAAGACACAGGAAAGATTATGATGAATAAGGTATTCAATGGGCAACTATTACCAAGTCAGACAATGATGAGATCATGATGTTTAGATTGTTTCAACATCATACATATGTTATAAATTGTGACGTTAATACTATACTATGTTACCAAGCAAAGAACCTAGTCGGTAAACCCTAAGGAACCTAGTCAGTAAACCCTAAGGTTATCGCTATCGGTTAATGAAGGTGGAATGTCTACCGAGTGAAGTTTAGTATTTACCGAGTTGTAACCGAGCTATAATAGAATGCATTAAATGGTTACATGTGTTATTTAATGAAGGAAGATGATGAGCTGGAGTTGCTTAAATGATTGATAAGTCGTGCATGAAGTTTGTTAATGAATCTATGGCAAAGGAAAGTCGGCAGGAAGATCTACAACGCAGATTGAACTACAATACCCTAGCACAAGTTCCAAGAAATGTATGCAAGTTCCAAGGTGGGGTAAAACATTTTCAGATCGAAAGATGCATTGAACCTGGTCAAAGTTTGAAGATTTGATGGCTGTGATTGATCATGGGAAATGTGATCAAGGAGATTAGGTGGTTAGCTAATTGTTTATAAATAGGAAACTGTTGATAAACAATGCATGCGGGAAAGTGTATGCACAGGGATGCTACATAGTGATTACCGAGCACAGAAGCTTCAAGGCTTGTTTGAATAATAGAGTATAGAAGCCCAGCAGATGGACAAGATTAGTTCTATGTCTAGATTGTATTGAACAAATAAGAATCTTCTTTAGCATTTTAGATGTGAAGTTGCAGATAGATTTTTATTACTATTATTTTGTGAAAAGTGACAGAAAATCTCTTAACCGAGTGGACTTAACAGTCTTATTTGTAAAACCCTCTAGCAAGGTGACATTCTGATTGAGGGTTTGAAATCCTTTAACAAGGTGAAGATCCTAACAGATCTGAGGGAAATCCCTTAACCGGGTCACATCTAGCAATGTGTTTGTAATCTTTAACAGGATTTACTTTTAACCAAGCATACTCTAGAAGAGTATATGTAAACGTCTAAAAATGGTCAACGCTTGTAGAGTCATACTTTAACATTTGCGCATTGCCTTATTTTAGGGTTTTTGTGTCGCATTAACATTTCTTCTATGTTACGCATTTGGTCTTTATCATTTGCGAGCATCGAGTCCTTCTTCTGCATTCTTCATTTGTCTCGCTTTCGAATTTGGTCTTGTTGATAACAATCTTCAATCATGATTTTGGTCGATCTTATCCTGTCGCATCAATGTGCGTGCTCATTTGGCATATTTTGACATCATCAATCCTAATCGATGATGGAATTAGGGTTTTGTCCTCTTATCAATCTTGTCATCTTGCAATCGATTTGTCATTGATCATTGTCGTTTTCAATTTTATCATCATGCGATCGATTTGTCATCGATCGTTGTCATTTTCAATCTTGTCATCTTGCCATCGATTTGTCATCGATCATGGTCATTTTCAATCTTGTCGTTTTGCAATCTATTTTGTCATCGATTGTTGTCATTTTTTCCATTTTGTGATCAATTTGTCATCGATCGTCGTCCTTCTCAATCATGTCAATTTGGATCAATTAGTCATTGTTCCTCATCAATTGGCGCATTTATCAGTCAAATCATTTATCAAGTCAGAAATCATGATCAAACTGAATCGACATTAATTATCTTTTGTCAAGACCTAATTTTCATCCTTGTATTTCTAATTCATCTTCTAAGGTTTTATGATTTATTCATTTAATCTTGTTTGGCATTTTCTCTCTAGGTTAAATAATTTATTTATTTATCTTAAGTCTTCTTGTCACAATTAAATATTTATTTAATTGGCTAATTAATTCCCTCTCTTTGTGTGAATTAATTAATGAATGAAAAATTGTTAATTAATTCACTTAATTCCTAATTTCCTCGTTTTCTAATTGTCCTAATTCCTAAATTTCTTAATTTTCTAATTTCCTAATTTCAATTTCCACCTAATTAATTTCTCTCTAGTTTCTCCCTATTTTTGTGCTTCGGTGGAAGCATGAATTTCTCATGCATCATACTATTGGCATAGCAAGATGTCATAAGATTCTAGTCCTCTAACCTTTGCATTAGCAATATGTCATAATTCATGACATAGAAGGTGTCATAACCTTCTTCTTTCCACTCAATTGTGCCATTTTTTAAATCAATTGCCTCTAATATCAATGTCATGCTAATCTTGTCTTTTCTCCAATTTATCTATAAATTGGATGAATTTCTTCAATCAAAGGGCCAAATCAATCACGCTTCTAGTACCCTTATGCTGTCGTCTTGTCTCATCAATCTTGCTTTCATATTATACTTATGCACTTGAAGGTGAGATCCACAAAACAAAGCAATTTGAAGGAGCAAGAAGGACAATGGAGAATCATGGAGGAGGCATCCGCATTTGCGATGGTTTGCGTTTAAATTGAATGTTTCATTTCCATATCTCTATTGAATGTTTGTAGGTTTTGTTATCATTGCATTCTAGTTTTCGTGATTGAGCTAGGCTAATTTTCTATTTGCTTTTATGATTTCCAAATTCCTATGTACATTTCTTGGTGAACCCGACATGAAACTTAACCCCTTAACTATGTTTTGAGTGCCTTTGAGCTGATTTGCAAGTGAAAACCCCAAGAAACAGGGCAATTCAGGGCTTTCTGGGAACTTCTGCGCCTGTGTAGGAGGAATCCGTGCCTATGTCAAGGGATATGCACCTGTGTCAAGGACTTCTATGCCTATGTCAAATGGAACTGCACCTGTGTCAGTGCATTCTGTGCCTGTGTCAATGCATTCTGCGCCTATGTCAAGACATTTTGCGCCTATGTAAGGCCAGAAACAGAGGTAAAAATCAATGTTTTTACTTGCAAATTACTTTGTTTTGCATTCTGTTTCTGCATTTTGGTTTTTCTTTGGTATTGATCCTCTGTGCAGCACCTTGGCATTATGCATAGTGAAGACAAAAATGAAACTACTAACAAATCTTATGCAGGTTCGCTAGTCAAAGACCAAACAAATCAAACTTTTAACTTAGTGATTTTGCAGGTTGCCTTGTAATCCAACTAAACTTTGTGTTTGTAATTCATAATTAGGCACCTAGTATGATTGCTAAGTAGAATGGAATGAACATGTGTTTTCTTTGATTGTCGAGTTTGACATCGGAGTAGGAGAGTATGCTCTCATCCTTCTTAGGGTGATCAGAAATCCAGATCTTCGATACCATTCTCATGTTTTGGATTGTTTGTCAGCTTTAGAGGGCCTACCTTCCTGACCATTTGCTTTCTTTTGCAAGCAAGTGACAATCGTGAGAAGGGGATGACCCAAAGTGAGTACAGCTAGAGTACCTTGGCATTCTAACTCACTATAAATAAATACCTGATGGGAAAAAGCTTTGAAGGAAGGGTTACGTGGGAATTGTAGTTACTTGGGAAGTGATGACCCTTGGACTCTTTCTCATATCAACATCTAAGTAGGGCCTCATCGTCTAAATCGTGCTTGCGCGACTACATTTGTTTGGTATCTTGGTGGACTTATGTCTCAATCATGCTTGCGTGACACCAAGGAGTAGCGCTTAACAGAAATCCTTATTAAATACCTTGTATTTAGAGGCCAAAAATCCTTCTAGTTGCTTGAGAAGGATGAGTTCGGATACTTGGAAGAGATACTAAGTTCGCCATGGGGAGATTTCTATGGGGACTGATGCTTGGCTACCTTGAGAAGTGAGTGTCGTGGAGGGGAGCCCGTGGGGTCAAGCATCTATGTATTCTCCTTGAATCTCATAACGAGTCTACCTCTCAAGTACCTACTGTCGTTACCTACCATAAGAAATGTGTGAATGAGCATGATTGTCTTGAGTCTAAGTTGAAATATCTTGTCTTCTTTACTTGTCAAAAGTTGAGTTGTGTCTCATTTCAAAAACAAGACAAATTGATTCAAAACAAGGTTGAACACAAGAGTATTTCATTCAACAAAATTCAAACACCTTCAAACATGGTTGTCAAACATTTTTCAAAATCTTGTATCAACATTCATGTCACTTAGATTTAGGTTCCTCCTAGGTTTGCATTTTGCAAAGTCATTGTCAACTACCAAGGTTAGGTTTCACCTAGGTCATACTCCTTTGTATATCAATAAGGGTCATCCATTTGCATGTGTCCTCTTGCATTAGAGTAATACCATTTCATAATTCAACCTTAGGTTTTGTCTTAGGTTGACATTGTCATACATTTGCATTTGCATCCTTGTCCTCATAACATTAGGTCACATTTGCATACCCTAGGTCTCTTCATTAAGCTTAGGTCATTATCATATCATATTAGGGTCATTTGCATAGTAATTGTCCCTTTGCATATAGTGTCAAAACTAGGTTTTGTCATACTTGAGTAATGCAAATCTTTGATAAACCCTAAGTTATTGTTAGGA
Organism: Cryptomeria japonica; assembly: GCF_030272615.1. Classification (NCBI taxonomy): domain Eukaryota; kingdom Viridiplantae; phylum Streptophyta; class Pinopsida; order Cupressales; family Cupressaceae; genus Cryptomeria; species Cryptomeria japonica. The sequence continues at coordinate 976,999,684 of NC_081407.1, forward strand.
AGTCTAGACCTTGTCAAAATTTTGTCTTTTTGTCATAATTGTCATTTGGTCAAACCTAGCTTAGTATCCAAGCATATAGGGGAGAAATTGTCATTTTGTCCTTTTGTCACTTGGTCCTTTTGTCCTTTGAGGTCTAGACATCATTTCAATTTCCTAAGGGTCTCTTTCTTAGATTTGCATTCCAAAAAAGTTTGTCAAAATCTTGAAAAAAGAACAAAAAGATAGGTTGCATTCTTGCCATAGATTGCATTTTTCATTTATTTAGGTTGCATTTAGTTGCATATCATACACCATCCTTTTAAAATCAAAAATCCCAAAAACATTGCATAGTGACATGTCTATTGAAACAAGGTTTCAAGCACCAATGATGCAACAAAGTTTGACATATCAACTGACAATGCAATCGAATTTTAATCCAAGGAAATCACAATTATATCCAACCCAACAACAAGGCAATATCGATCAAACTCTTTATGATGAAACAAGTCTCCAAATACAAAAACTAGAGGAGAAGCTAGCTCAAGAAAATGAGATTTTGGAACAAAGAGTGAAAAACATTCAGAAGAATAGATCACAAATGTCCAAAATGTTTCAAAAATTTCCAGGTCGAAATCCAAAGATTGAGCCAATTGATGTAAGATCTCTTCTTGAACGACCAGACATACCAGCTCTCATCTCCCAAATAGAGATGATGAAACAATTTCAAGAAAAGAGACAACAACATTATGTGCCTCCACAACAAGAACAAGAAGGTGTTTACTATCAATCAGATTTTCAACCAACACAACCAATGGTCCAATTTCAACAATATGTCCAACCAACTATACAATGTCCACAAATGGTTCAACCAATGGTGGAATATCAATGTCAACAACCACAACCAAACATTCAAAAACAAAGGTAAGTTTCAAACATGTCAGAACAATTGAACCAAGTCCAATATCAAAACATGACATCAGATCAAAACCAAATTCTTGCCAAACAAGTTCAAATTCCAAATACAACCATGTCAAAACCTTGAAAGAAAGGTGGCTTTATTGCAATGCTCTTAAGGAAACTACCAAGTGAGTTCTTTGAGGAATATAAAGATAATACAATTATGTCTAGCAATGCCTCATCCCCCCACAAACAACTTGACTCTCCAGTGGCATCTATCCCTACACCTTTAGAAGTTTCACAAGAACCTTCCATATTGTCCTCATCAAACAATACACCCAAGGATGTAATTATCCAAGAGATATCCATAATATATTGCCATGATAATCCAATTCATGATGCACATCCTTGTCATGTTTCAGAAATACAAGACCCAATGCCACCATGCACTTTATTGCCATTACCTGTTTTAGAGGACCCCATTCGAAGTCCCACTTCCTCATGTTCAAGCATTGATTCCTTGCCGAAATCCATCAAAAAGGTTCAAAGTGCATTTCCTTCATGCCAAAACATTGATTCCTTGTCAGAATCCCCCATGCATATCCAAAGTCCAACCCCATGTCAAGAGGATAATTTAGAGCATGATGAAATGTGTCTTAAAAATGATCAAGATCAAGATCCTGAAACCTTATCATCCCATCCAATTGTTGACCAGGACCCCATGTTCCTAGACACTCACGATGATTCCCCTATTCTTGTCCATCCTATCCAAAGTCCTATTGACACTCCATTCCCCGAGCAAGATCAAGATATCCCAGTCCATCCAATCCCAAATGATCCCCTTCCATTCCAAGAACAAAATGTCCTTTCAAATCTCATTGACATTCCACTTCCTAAGAAAGATCAAGATATCCCTTCCATCCTTTCCGATGATCCCATTAAAAGTCAAGAGCAAAGCACCTTTAAAGAGGATTCGAATGATCTTCTTCCTTGTCAAGATCAAATTATTCCTTTAAATCCTCCACAAGATCCTTTTGTTCCTCCATCTCCTTGTCTTAATGCTCCATATACACTCCAAGATCGCATTTCTTTTGATGATCCCATTATTTCTCCCATTCCATCTCTTGAAGAGCCTGTCATTGAACCATGTCCACTACACAATCCTAGTCCTCCTCACGATCCTAATCCCCCTCATGATTCTAATGTGTCAGTGCAAGATGTTCATGAACCCTCGACATGCATAATGGGTTCTTCCACTTTGGTGCAATCCAATCCACTTTAAGATCTCATTATTTCTCTCATATCATATCCACCTCATAATAGACTCGTGTCTTCTTCCCAAAGAAAAGAGTATCCTACAAGTCAAGATATTCATAAAGGCAAAGGAGTAGATCTCCATAAGCAAGAATCCCTTCATGTTAAAGAAAATATTAAGGGTCATGGCCTCAGTGAAATTCCTCAAGACGTGGGTACCCCTACTAAATCCAACATCCCTTCAAAATCAAAACATACACCTTCCCCATCATACCTTCCATCCATCTTAGGTCCTTATATTCCTTCATCCTCTATGCAAGGTCAGCAAAGGCACACATCCTTGAGTAAATTTCATCAATCCAAAAGAACTCCATTTCATTCATATCCATCCATGCATTCCTTTCCCCCTCCAAGCAATTTGGATGCCAAGTATAAAAGTCATAAGTCTAGCAATCCACATGTATTCAAGGATCAACATGTCCAATATAATCGACATGTCAAAACAAAGAAAAATTTGATCTATAAAGAAAAAGAAATATCCAAAAGGCCACAAAGGCCCACTGAGCAAAATAAATCAAAGTCAAAATCTATATGGGTTCCTAAATCCCTTGTGCAAGCAATGCACTCCAAGGAACCACACAAGCATGAAAAATCACAAACCATGTGGATCCCTAAGCGGCTCCTTGAAGCACAAAAGCCTAAAGAAACATCCAACTTGGCATCCAAAATTGCTATTCCTCCATCCAAACTTTCCAAGTCTATTTCTCCATCACCTTCTTCATCCATTTTGGGCCCTTATGTCCGCAAATCCCCAGCTATTCCTTCATCAAAATCTCCATATCCAAAACCCACTCTTCCTCCATCAGTCCATCACCCCTCAAGATGTGTGCCAATGTTGATCTTGCCAACATTTCCGTCCACTCAAGCACAGTTCTTCCAATACCCTATCCATTATCCAATGCATATTTTCCATCCTTCGATCCCTTTGATCCAATCCTTTGCATAAATTCTTGCCTTAGTTTCATCTTATTTTCCATGTCCTTATCCTACCAACGTCTTTGAGCATACTTTTAAAGGTCATGGTCCTTTTTTTTCAAGGCTACTATCAAAAAAAAAAAAAAGACGCTTGAGTCCTTCTTCCATCCCCTATCATGTGTCCATCTTCTATTGAAAAAGTCAAAATACAAAAAAAAAAAGTGAGAAAAAAAAAAAAGACAAAAAAAAAAAAAGTAAAGCAAAAATAATCCGTCCACTAGTGAAAACCTGGCAAACAGGAGCCTTGGGTAAGTACCATGATGAAAACCTGGTAAATAGGTGTCACACGTAATTTATGAACTTCTTGCACACCACACTTGGGGACAGGTTTTATCCTATCATATCCTTTTGTCCTTCATTGTTCCATTATCCTATCGAACCCCTGTCATTACCCTTCATATCCTATTGTCCTTCATGTCCATATCCTCTTTTCCACCTTTGATCTTGACACGGCTGAGGATCATCATGAGCATCATGCATCTTGTTTGCCACTTTTACTCTATCATAGCTTTTGGTCTTTATCCATTTTCTTATTATAACATTTCATCCATATTCCCTAGCTTATTGCAACTTTCTACCACTATCCCTTAGCCTACCTCGACCTTCAGTCCATGTCCCTTATCCATTCTTGGTCTTGCTTATCCTATCCATATCTTATCACTATCCATACACCCTTTTTCATTCCTTGATCTTGATCTGACATAAGGATGCAAAATTTAAACATAGTTTCAAAAACCTCTTGACATGTTCCTCACGCCATGTTCTTGCTTTACATTGTCATATCCAGTCTCTTGTCCCATCATGCAATAGCCCTTGAAAATTGCATCCGTATTGTCTCCATGATAAAAGGCCTTTGTCTTCCCTCTATCCACCAACATTCCAGAAAGCCTATTTATTCACCTGTCATATTCCTTGCCTTGCTAGACACCGGGGGCAAAATCATAAAAATTTGAAAAATGTCCTGAAATAATAAAAAAAAAAATTTGAAAAAAATCCTGAAAAACATTCAAAAAACATAAAAAAAATCATGTGTTTATTTTCAGCTAAAATGTCCAAATCCCTAAAAATCAAATAATGTCCTAAAAAAATCCAAAAAAATCAAATAATGTCCTGAAAAAATCCCTAAAAAGTCAAATAAAGTCCTAAAAAAATGAAAAAAAAAATTTGTAAAAAACTTGAAATTCCTACAAAGTGAAAAACATCAAAATCCAAAAACAATTTCTTTGGCATTTTGAATTTTCTCAATAAATGATCCCTTTGTACGTAGACAGATCGCTGCGCATACCTCCAATGACACTCGCTTCAGACATTGTGCTTTACTACAAATCACGGATTAACAGATAAACTATTCGACCAAGCAAGCATTCAACCTGATCACAGTTGTCACATCAATCAAAATAGCATCAACGTTACCATTGGTCCTTGTCAACATTATCATGGGTCTTATATAGGGTGTGGTATACTCGAAACCAGACTGTGTCTTGTCTTAGACAGGGTACTACATGTCCTAAAACCAAACAGCATGATCATTCTTGTTTTCCACTTTTGACAATGACGATCAAACTGTTTGTTTGACTTGGTTGAATTTGTGCGTCTTATCTTTTTACTAATTTATCTTCGGCTTTGATCATGTTCCTATGTTGCTCGATGATGTCACTGAGTGATTTAGAGTGATCGGGATGGTTCATGGTCCCTTTCCTTTTTTTTGTTGTGTTTGCTATTTGTGGAATGTTTGTTACAAACTGGGGCAACTATATCATTGGGTGTCTGTGATAAGTACGTTCACTTTGTGAACGCCACACATACCTTGACTCTTGATGTATGCACCCTAGGATGCTTCACTCATTCCTTGTGTGCGATGTGTCTGTCTTTTGAAAAAAGGGTTGTGTTTCAACTCTGGCCTTCAATGCCATGATGCTATGCATCTGCTTTGCTACATTAAATAAGGTTCTCACCCACAAAGTGCATTAGTGAAAGCAAGTTTATCTTCATCTCTAACTGTCCTTTGTCTCATTTCTTCTTACTAACATTTCTTCCATCAGTTCAGGTAGTTAGTTCGGTCTAGTGCTCCGATCTCCAAACACATAAGTTGCATCCTACATTCATTGATTAGTACATTTGCATTATCTCAAGCATTATATCAAGCATTTTATCCATTTCATATTATAAATGCATCAAAAACCGCATAAAAATATATTCATACATGTTCCACAATAGTACATAACCAGTGCATAAGCCATCCATACATGGAAAATAACTATAAGTCATAACACATTGCATCCCATCATATCGATGCATATCATATCATATATCAAAATAATATCAGAGTACAAAATTGGACTGTTTGTCCTAAGTATGGCCCGCGGGCTGACTATATAATATCACACTACATAATGTCCACTGTCTATCATAAGGAGCACATGCCTCTATCACTAGGTGCTCCCTCTGTCCTCCTCATCCCTGCCATGTCTCAAGGATGATGTCCCTCCTGTCCCAGGTCCTGGCTGTGGTGGTCTCATAGGTCCACTCACCCCCATGTTGCTCAATGACCTCTGAGAATGTGGCCTGCTCTCTGTCCTCAATCGTGCTTGATATGATGCTGCTCTCTGCTCTGGTGGAACTGCACTCTCATATAGTGTCCTCCAATGGCGTATCTCCTCTTTGGTCTCTACCAACATTTGTGCCATTTCACGTGCACTGGCATCCCTAATCGACCCAATATACTCAGTGACTCTCTGCCCTTCTTGTTGTGCCTAGGCTATCGCGGTATCTCGAGCCACTATCAATCTGGCTATCTTTGCTCTGAACTGGTCATGCTCTATCCTCAAGATAGCATTTTGTCTCTCTAATGTCACAATATGATCCTGCTAACTCGCTATGGTAGCACTGCACATCTCCATCTCCTCTATCCTAGCTATCTCCAGCTCTATGGGTATATCCTGCCATGACTCCTGATCGACTGAGTCTAGCTCATAATCATCATCCCCTTCATAATCATCTCCATCCTCATCACCACCTGCATCCTCCTCATCCTCATCTCTATCCTCATCATCTCCCTCCTCTCCAGCAAGTGGGAAGTCCTCCTGTCTCCTCGGTACTGGAATATCAGGATCTATCAATGGCACTGGCCATCATCGTGCAAACCATCTCTCATACTCCTCTGTCATCCTGGCATCCACCAATTCTAATCTCCAATCCCACTGTCTCTATTGTAGCTATGTGAAGTTAGCATAAGCTATGTGTGGTTGAATCATCCTCCCCCACTAACTTGTCTCTCTGTGAGATCGGGCAAAGTGTGCAGTCCCTCTAGGTACATCCTGCCTCTCTCCAAACTGTCGTCTCACTCTCTCTGGCAGGTACATCTCAATCACCCTCTAGCGGTTCACTAGTCGCCCAATTAGGCATCTCTCCTATCTACAATATAGTAGCTCATGACTACCATCTGACCATCCAGGGCAATCAAGATATGGCCTCCACGTGAACTCTCTCAATTTGTCTAGCTCATGTCGCCAATACAATATGTATCCAAAAGGACCCTGTCTCAGTGCTCCCCCATAGTAGTACACATATGGTTGGTGTGGTAATACCTGTCTCTCTGCAATCGGTTGACATATGCCTATGTGCTGAAATGCCCATACCTGTAACAATGTGACTCCACAACTCAAAGTCTGCACCCCCTGATATGCTATCTGATGCAACTAAAAATATAGCATAGCAAAGCATGCATGGTCCCCATGTGTACACATTCCCCTCTGTCACCATCTAATCTAGCACTCTTCCCCATCCAATAGGGAATCCATGACCTCGTTTGTCCCCTGCTAATAGGCATGCTATCACCACTGCTATCACCACATATCATCGATCATACTCTGATGCCATGGTCTCCCAGCCAATCTCCCTCTCTACAATATCCAGATCATCTGCGTCACACTCAAATAATCTGCACAAAGTGTCTCTCCCTATCACTGGGTCATACTCTATCATCTCTCCATGAATCAGAATGTGGAGGATATGTCATACATCCTCTAGTGTCACAGTCGCCTCTCTAGTCGCTAGATGGAATGAGGAGGTCTCTGAATGCCATCGCACTACCAATGCGGTAAGAAGTCCTATGTTTGCCCTAATCTTGGGCATAAATGTGATATAGTATAATCCAAGTCCTGCTAATGTATCTCTATCCGTGCTCCTGAGTCTATGTCATAACATGAAGCAGTCAGGTCAGTTCTCCCGCGTGATCAGTGGATACTGTCGACTCTGCATCACAATTGGGGCACACTTTGTCAGTTTTAGGGTTTGCTCCTACGGTTTGCATTTCCTCATTTTCATCCACAAATCAGGGTGTTCTTTATCTATTTTGACCTATCCTATTCTTATCCCCCTTTTAGGGATCATTCGCATGTTGTTTTTGGCCAAATTAGGGTTCCCAATGCACAACTGCGCCTATGTGCTAGGTCCTGCATCTGTGTAGCAACAACTTGCACCTGTGTACCCTACACAAGCATAGGATGCACTCACACAGGCGCAGAAGTCACTTTCTTCATTCCCTGTGGGCCCCACAATGTCCCGCAAGCAAGTCAAATTCATAAAATTGACAATATGGGTTTTTGAGATACATACCGCTGCTCCCGCGTCGTCTGGTCGTCTGTACATGTTCCCCGAGGTGATCTACCATTGGAATTTTTTCCATCTCTCTGCAAGTGTCCTTTTCCAGAGCAACAAATTCTCCACTTTGGCTAGTGCAAATGAGATCTTTTCACTCTCTTTTTCTCATTTATAGATCTTTGTCAATGCATAGATGGACATGCACCCTCTCCCTCTTATGTTGGTCGCGGTCTTTTGCACCTTCAATTGCTTGTCCTTTGTGTATCTGATCCCTGATTTTCAAACCGTTTGATCCTATCATTTTCTATTGATCAATTGGCCTCTTTTTTGGATGTTTCCGGCCAATTCCTCGAGGGGGCATGCATATGTCATTGTTATTGTCTAGGGCATTTTCATCATCGTTCTTTGAAACAACGCTTAAACTCGCATTGTCTCAAAGAGGGGCAAAATGTAGACGTCTAAAAATGGTCAACGCTTGTGGAGTCATACTTTAACATTTACGCATTGCCTTATTTTAGGGTTTTTGCGTCGCATTAACATTTCTTCTATGTTAAGCATTTGGTCTTTATCATTTGCAAGCATCGAGTCCTTCTTCTGCATTCTTCATTTGTCTCACTTTCGAATTTGGTCTTGTTGATAACAATCTTCAGTCATGATTTTGGTCGATCTTATCCTGTTGCATCAATGTGCATGCTCATTTGGCATATTTTGACATCGTCAATCCTAATCAATGATGGAATTAGGGTTTTTGTCCTCTTATCAATCTTGTCATCTTGCGATTGATTTGTCATCGATCGTTGTCATTTTCAATTTTATAATCATGCGACTAATTTGTCATCAATCGTTGTCGTTTTCAATCTTGTCATCTTGCGATCGATTTGTCATCGATCGTGGTCATTTTCAATCTTGTCATTTTGCAATCTATTTTGTCATCGATTGTTGTCATTTTTGCCATTTTGTGATCAATTTTTCATCGATCGTCGTCCTTCTCAATCATGTCAATTTGGATCAATTAGTCATTGTTCCTTGTCAATTGGCGCATTTATCAGTCAAATCATTTATCAAGTCAGAAATCATGATCAAACCGAATCGACATTAATTATCTTTTGTCAAGACCTAATTGTCGTCCTTGTATTTCTAATTCATCTTCTAAGGTTTTATGATTTATTCATTTAATCTTGTTTGGCATTTTCTCTCTAGGTTAAATTATTTATTTATTTATCCTAAGTCTTCTTGTCACAATTAAATATTTATTTAATTGGCTAATTAATTCCCTCTCTTTGTGTGAATTAATTAATGAATGAAAAATTGTTAATTAATTCACTTAATTCCTAATTTCCTCATTTTCTAATTTTCCTAATTCCTAAATTTCTTAATTTTCTAATTTCCTAATTTCAATTTCCACCTAATTAATTTCTCTCTAGTTTCTCCCTATTTTTGTGCTTCGGTGGAAGCATGAATTTCTCATGTGTCATACTATTGGCATAGCAAGATGTCATAAGATTCTAGTCCTCTAACCTTTGCATTGGCAATATGTCATAATTCATGACATAGAAGGTGTCATAACCTTCTTCTTTCCACTCAATTGTGCCATTTTTGAAATCAATTGCGTCTAATATCAATGTCATGCTAATCTTGTCTTTTCTCCAATTTATCTATAAATTGGATGAATTTCTTCAATCAAAGGGCTGAATCAATCACGCTTCTAGTACCCTTATGTTGTCATCTCGTCTTGTCAATCTTGCTTTCATATTATACTTATGCACTTGAAGGTGAGATCCACAAAACAAAGCAATTTGAAGGAGAAAGAAGGACAATGGAGAATCATGGAGGAGACATCCGCATTTGCGATGGTTTGCATTTGAATTGAATGTTTCATTTCCATATCTCTATTGAATATTTGTAGGTTTTGTTATCACTGCATTCTAGTTTTCGTGATTGAGCTAGGCTAATTTGTTATTTGCTTTGATGATTTCTGAATTCCTATGTACAGTATATTTCTTAGTGGGTCTGAAATCCCACAGTGGTTTTTCCCTATTTGGGTTTCCACGTTAAATCTAGTGTTATGAGGTTTATGATGTTTATATGCTTTTGAGTTTGCATGTTTAACAGTTTTGGTTATATTACTAAAGTATATGTTATCAAGGTTGAATCTGATGTTTTTATGGAAGATTATGTTTGTATGATTCACCCTCCCCCCCTCTCATCTTGTTGTCTATTGGATCTGTACTTACATTTAGTATCAGAACTATCAATTGGTATCAGAGCCTTGGACTCTAGAAGAAAAGTTTAAAGGCACTTGAGTTAAAGATCCAAAGATGTATAAGAGGGATGCATCGAAATTGAACGAGTCAAGTTTCTCTACATGGTAGAAAAAGATGAAGCTACATCTATCAAGAGTTGGAGAATATGTTGTATACTATCTAGAGAATGATTTTGTTAAACCGAGCACCTATCCATTGACAATGGAAGAGATAAAGGCAAAGCAAGAACATATTCAAGCAATGATTGAAATAAAATCTGCATTGACCGATTCAGAGTTTAATGATCTAGAAGGTTGCAATGATACAAAGGCAATGTGGGATAAGCTCATATCAGTATATGGAGGAAATGAACATGTTCAAAGAGCAAAAGTAGATAGTCTAAGAGGACAACTTGAATCCATGAGGATGAATGAAGGTGAGAACATAACTCAGTATAGTACAAGACTAAAGGAGATTGTCAATCAAATCAAAGGAGCAAGTGGAACTATTGAAGAAAAGGATATAACAAGTAAGTTGTTAAGAACCCTTCTACCAGCTTATGCAATCCGAGTCTCTACAATCAATGAATTGAGGTCTGTACCTAATATGCCAGTTTCTTTAGATGCTACTATTGGTAAGCTACATGCATTTGAGTTAAGTAACTTTGATAACAGTGGATCTTTGGTAAATAAAGTTGAATCTGCATTTAGTTCTTTTCATCTTGATGAATCTAATGATTACAATGAAAGAAAGTATAAATACTCTTAAGGAGATCACAGTGGAGCAAGTGAAATATTTCGTAAGAACATGGAAGAAGTACACAAACTATATGAGGAAATCAAAAAGCAAGAAGAGTTTTAAGCACTATTAGCCAGAAGGTTACTGAGAGGCAAAGGTAAGTATAAAGGAAAACTACCTTTGAAATGTTTCAATTGTGATAAAATAGGACACATAGCTTCTAACTATCCTGACAAAGATTCTATTGAAAAGAGAGATTACCGAGATGACAGACAGAAAGATAATCATTACAGAGGACACTGAGACTTCAAAAGAAGAGATAGAAAGACATGCTTAATAGCCGATGAGGAATCCAATGATGATAAATCGGATGACACTGATATAGAGGAAGTAGTTTATGTGGCTATCAAAGATGGATCGGATGAAGAAAGGTATGAAGAAAAAGCCCTAATATCTCACATAAACACTAATGATTATTGGATCATAGATAGTGGATGCTCACATCATATGATAGGAGATAAACACAAGTTTGTTATGTTAGAAGATTATGATGGAGGCTATGTTAGGTTTGGTAATGATGCACCATGTCCAGTGAAAGGTAAAGGATCTATAACACTTCTTGACAATGCTAAATGTAATGATGTTTATTGGGTTGAAGGTTTGAAATACAATTTGTTGAGTGTAGCATAGCTAAACAACACAGGTTACCGAATAGAATTTCAAAAAGGAACTGTCAAAGTTCATGACAAGAATGGAAAGTTAGCTACTACTGGGATACAAACAAAAAGTAATACATTTCATCTTGACTCAACTCGGAATAAATGTCTTTATGCAAAGATAGATGATACCTGGTTATGGCATAAAAGGTTTTGTCATGTAAATTTTGATAATCTGATCAAAATAAGTAAGAAGCACCGAGTAAGAGGTCTACCGAGTCTTGGAAAACCTGAGAATGCTATGTGTCGAGGATGCCAGATGGGTAAGATGACAAGATCAAGCTTTACAAGTAAGTCTTACACTTCTAAGGGAATTTTAGATCTTGTGCACACTGATCTTTGTGGTCCTATGAAAGTTCAAAGTTATTATGGTGATAAATATTTCATATTATTTGTGGATGACTGTTCAAGGATGATGTCAGTAATGTTTTTAAAAGAAAAATCAGAATCTTTTCAAATGTTTAAATGGTACAAGGCAAGAGTTGAAAATGAAACAGGAAGACAACTGAAATGGCTTAGATTAGATAGAGGAGGAGAGTTCACATCTGATGAATTCAACTTATTCTGCAATGATCATAGTATTAAAAGACAAGTCTCTGCACTGAGAACTCCACAGCAGAATGGAATAGCTGAGAGAAGAAACGGATCTATTGTGGATTGTGCTAGAACACTGATGATTGAAAAGAAGGTGCCACAAACATTTTGGAGAGAAGCAATAAGCATAGTAGTTTACACCTTGAACCGAGTACAATTGAAGAAAGGTACTTTGAAGACACCATATGAAATCTGGTATGATAAGAAACCCAATGTAAGTTATTTTAAAATCTTTGGAAGTAGATGCTATGTTCACAAAGATGATAGAAATGGCAAGTTTGATCAAAAGAGTGAAGAAGGAACATTTCTAGGTTATTCCTCTAGAAGCAAAGCATTTAAATGTCTGATCAAATCATCTAACAAAATTGTAGAAAGTGCAAATGTAAAAATTGATGAATTTGTAGAAAGAAATGATGAAGGAAATTCCAAGGAACTAGAAGACTATGATGAATTTGTCTATGTTCAACTGACAAGTCTTACCGAGAAAACTGTTGAAGAAAATGAAGAGAATATCCAGTTAATGAGTGATGAAGAAGATCATACAAAGCCTACCGAGCCTGCATTAGCCAAGTATGTTAGAAGACATCATGCACCAAGTCAAATTATAGAGATAAGGATGATCCAGTGATGACAAAGAACAAACTGAGACAGAACACATGTCTGATATCTGAATTTGAACCGAGAATAGTGAAAGAGGCATTTAACAGTGTGTAGGTCCCCGGGACAACTGAGAGGGGGGGGGGGGTTGAATCAGTTGTCTAATAAATTCAAACCAAAATCTTATTAACCAACTCAATGCTTAGTACCAGTAAGACGGTTAAGTATGTCGGTAAACAGTGTTAACAGAAAATTGCTATACCGGTAAGAATTAATGCATGAAACATAAACATGAAGTCATCCACAACACATGACACAAATATTTGTATGTGGAAACCCTGTAAGGGGAAAAACCATGGTGGGAAACCTTACCCACAATCAGATGTTACTACTACAGATAGTAAGTGTACAAAAGGGGTCTGCACATGCAGAAAGGCCAACAACCTAGAGCTCACTGCTCAAACACAAATGGGAGTCACACTGACTACAGTTCGATGGTTAAATCCAATGAGAATGTACTGCACAAAATAGCATCTTCATATGCTAGATTCAGTACCGGTGTAATGCTGATATGCTTCTACAAAAACCTAACTTCACCTTCAAATGATGTCTTCGTGTATGCCTCTGCTTGATCTCGCATATACCTTCACTTAATTCTTTTTCACATTCCACACATGATCTTACAAATAAGATCTTACATTTATACCATACCCTAAGACCAATTTTAGTAGGTCGGCTCTACAAGATATTACAATAAAACATTTACAAATAATATAATATCCGATGCAATAACTAATTGAACATGTTGTCTTAATGCATTTCCAACAATAATAAATCATCTCCATAGCGTGCCATGCTGATCTGGAAAAGATAAACCTGTCGGTGAAACCCTAGATAACCTGGACCTATTTGTCGGTAAAAGCAAATATGCAAATAAGAATATGTCAATGATTATTACTTCAAACAAAGGTGTCCACATGATGTCTTCGACATTATCAGGTGTTTTCCATGTCAATGTAGGTACCGGTGAACATTATATCCTACCGATTAACCATATACCGGTGACTATTTTGAACTGTTTACTGATTGCCGGTGAATGTTGCTGGATCTCCAAAGTAGGTGTATTTAGTAGGTGTTGACATCAATGACAAAACCATACCAAAATACCAACACAGTGAAGATTGGATAAATGCTATGACAGAAGAGATTGATCAAATCAAGAAGAATGACACATGGACTCTAATCCCAAGACTGAAGGACAAAAATGTAATCGGTACAAAGTGGATTTTCAGAAACAAGCTAAATGAAAAAGGAGAGGTCATTCGAAACAAAGCAAGACTAGTTTGCAAAGGTTATGCTCAAGAAGAAGGAATTGATTATGGTGAAACTTTTGCACCTGTTCCTAGACTTGAAGGAGTAAGAACATTGTTGGCATATGCTGCTTTCAAAAACTTCAAGATATATCAAATGGATGTCAAATCTGCATTTCTAAATGGAATATTAGAAGATGAAGTTTTTATTGAACAACTTGAAGGATTTATTGAAGACAATAATAAAGATCAGGTATGTAAATTGAACAAAGCTTTATATGGTTTGAAACAAGCACCTAGAGCATGGTATGAAAGATTGCACTCTTATTTGATTAAGATTGGTTTTATAAGGACAAGTGAGAAAAACAATATGTACATGAAGAATGATGAAAATGGAATACTGATCTCAGCCATATTTGTTGATGATATTATATTTTGTGGAAATGACTCTTTATGCAAGAACTTTGGAAATGAAATGAGCAAAGAATTTGAGATGTCATTAATCAGTGAGATAAAGTATTTTATAGGTTTACAGATGCTGCAAATGGAAAATGAGATTTTCATTACTCAATCCAAATACATAAAGGAAATCTTGAAGAAATTTAGAATGGAGGATTCAAAACCAGTAAGTTCTCCTATGACTACCAACTATAAATTATCAAGAATGATGAATATGCATCTGTTGATGAGAAACTTTACCGATCCATGATTGGAAACCTATAATATGTTGTTCACAACAGACCAGACATAGCACATGCAGTAGGTATAGTTGCAAGATTCTCTGCAAATCCTAAGGAAACACACATGACAACAATCAAAAGAATTTTTAGATACTTGAAAGGCACTGAAGATTATGGCTTAGTATATCAGAAAGGAAATGATTTTGATTTAAAAGTTTATACTAATGCTGATTGGGCAGGCAACATTGATGACATAAAAAGCACAAGTGGAGGAGCTTTCTTTTTAGGAGAAAGACTAGTGAGTTGGCTTAGCAAGATACAAGGATGTGTTTCATAGTCAACAGTAGAAGTTGAATACGTTGTTGCAGCATTGAATTGTACCAACATTGCATGGATCAAACAACTGTTCGAAGGTATAAATGAGAAAGTTACCGAGCCAGTAACTATATTCTGTGATAATACTAGTGCCATTAACATTTCAAAAAATCTTGTTATGCACTCTAAGACAAAGCACATCTCTATCAAATATAATTATCTTAGAGAAGAAGCTCAAGAGAAGAAAGTGGTGTTGGAGTATGTTAGCACAAAGGAACAAATAGCAGATATCTTCACCAAGCCACTACCAAGGGACACTTTTGAATATCTCAAAAGTGAGTTAGGGGTCCTACCCCTATCTTCTACTCACTGACCGAGTTCGGTGAAAGCATCAATCTAATGACTCTAACGAATATCTTTTAGGAGTTAGTGCAGATTTACACACTTTAGGAGGTTTTCTAAAGGTGTACAGGAAATATTACAGGAAATAATGTAGGAAACATACAGGGAACAGGAATTGAAGACAAAATGCTCTAATCAAGACTGAATTGACACATTACAGTAGGAATTCACTTCATACAGGAAGAAATTATGTTTTAGTTCTTTACTGTTTGGCATTGTTGTCAAAGGGGGAGAAAACTGAGAAAGGGGAGAAGACAGAGATTGGAAAGAAAATAGGAGAAGTCCAATGTGTGGGGGAGAAAATTTGTTGACAGTGAGAGAGCATTTCAGCATTTCAGAATCACAGCAATCCGAATCTTTTAAGGTCAAATCAATTGGTTTTGCCATCAATGCCAAAGGGGGAGATTGTTAGAATTTCGTATTATAACAGACAATGGGAAATTGTTGGCATTTCAATAAGGATATTAAGAAGGTTGCTGATGATTACGGATATAACTGATTAAGGATGTTTACTATCTTAATATTATTATTTTGTCATTGATGTCAAAAAGTTGATTTTCTAATTCAGTATGATGTTGCCATATCTTGAGAAGTATGATTTAAAGAGTATAAAGATGTCGGTAAAAGACACAGGAAATATTATGATGAATAAGAGGATGAATAAGGTATTCAATGGGAAACTATTACCGAGTCAAACAATGATGAGATCATGATGTTTAGATTGTTTCGACATCATACATATGTTATAAATTGTGAGGTTAATACTATACTATGTTACCAAGCAAAGAACCTAGTCGGTAAACCCTAAGGAACCTAGTCGGTAAACCCTAAGGTTATCACTATCGGTTAATGAAGGTGGAATGTCTACTGAGTGAAGTTTAGTATTTACCGAGTTGTAACCGAGTTGTAACCAAGCTATAATAGAATGCATTAAATGGGTACATGTGTTATTTAATGAAGGAAGCTGATGAGCTGGAGTTGCTTAAATGATTGATAAGTTGTGCATGAAGTTTGTTAATGAATCTATGGCAAAGGAAAGTCAGCAGGAATATCTACAGCGCAGATTGAACCGCAATACCCTAGCACAAGTTCCAAGGTAGGGTAAAACATTTTCAGATCAAAAGATGCATTGAACCTGGTCAAAGTTTGAAGATTTGATGGCTATGATTGATCATGGGAAATGTGATCAAGGAGATTAAGCGGTTAGCTAATTGTTTATAAATAGGGAACTATTGATAAACAATGCATGTGGACAAATGTATGCACAGGGATGCTACATAGTGATTACCGAGCACAAAAGCTTGAAGACCTATTTGAATAACAAAGCATAGAAGCCCAGCAGATGGACAAGATTAGTTCTATGTCTAGATTGTATTGAACAAATAAGAATCTGCTTTAGCATTTTAGATGTGAAGTTGCAGATAGATTTTTATTACTATTATTTTGTGAAAAGTGACAGAAAATCTCTTAACCGAGTGGACTTAATAGTCTTATTTGTAAAACCCTCTAGCAAGGTGACATTATGATTGAGTGTTTGAAATTCTTTAACAAGGTCACTTCTAACAAGGTGAAGATCCTAACAGATCTGAGGGAAATCCCTTAATCGGGTCACATCTAGCAATGTGTTTGTAATCTTTAACAAGATTTGCTTTTAACCGAGCATACTCTAGAAGAGTATATTTCTTAGTGGGTCTAAAATCCCACAGTGGTTTTTCCCTATTTGGGTTTCCACGTTAAATCTGGTGTTATGAGGTTTATGATGTTTATATGCTTTTGAGTTTGCATGTTTAACAGTTTTGGTTATATTACTAAAGTATATGTTACCGAGGTTGAATTTGATGTTTTTAATGGAAGATTAAGTTTGTATTATTCACCCCCCACTCTCATCTTGTTGGCTATTGGATCTGTACTTACATTTAGTATCAGAACTGTCAAACACTTTGCAAGACTAACACTTTGCAGAAATTGATGAATACTAAGAGGGGGGACGAATTAGTATGCCAAAAATCTTTGCACTTAAACACTTTGCAAGACTAATAGTAAATTGGTAAAATAGTTTAGCAGACAAACCGGTTAGCACACATGCAAACCAAATAGTAAATAATGCATTCACCCACAAAAGCACAAACACCATAACACATGATATTTTGATGTGGAAACCCAAATGGGAAAAACCACGGTGAGATGGAACTCACAAGTAACTATCTGCAGAATAGGAACCAAACCGGTTAAGGTCTTACAATGTTCTTTACCAGAATAGATCCTGTTAGGAATCTCAATCTCTGTTAGGAGATAAGTCCGATTAAAGACTACCTTGCTAGAGGATTTTAGATCCATGGATGTGAACCACCTTGTTAGAGGATTTACAAAAGGCTTTTGGGCCTACCCGATTAAGGGCTACAGACTTGTCGAAGATGTGAGTAATCAACAAGTGAGTGATCTAACAAATAGCACAGATTGTTTGATTAGATCCTTGATATCTCTTTTCTAATACATTCCAACATTACTTTAGTTTTCTACACATTCATACTCTCTCTGACTCCTCAACCACCTTAAACCCTAGCAACAATATCAACTTCACCAACAACAACAACCTAAAACCCTAGACATGATGTCCTTATAAAGGAATCTGATTTCATGTTGGTCCAATAGGATTACAATCCAATTCGCTAGGTTCAATGAACCTGGACATACTTGGTAACACGACACATCAGCACCATCAAACAATCGGTGGATGGTAACTTATCACAAAATGTCGGTTGGTAACTCATCACAGAGTATTACCGGTTCATACAAAATACCGGTTGCCGGTTTGACAAAATGAAGACTAGGAAATATGTGTTATGCCACTTTGATCCTTTGTACCACTTGAGATCCTTGAACCGCTTGGGGTTAACATGCCGCTTCAGACCAGTAAACACATTCTACAAAACACCAATAGTCTAACAACTATAATACAACATACCAGTTGCAACATATTCCGGTTGAGCTTAAGCTCATACATATAAAGAAGATCTTAATGCAGGTGTGTGTCCATCAATGACAATCACATCATAAACATCAAAAATGCCAACAATCTCCCCCTTTGGCATTGATGGCAACACTTAGAAAAATAAAATTTTGACATCTAAGTCTTTTACAACAAAATCATGCCATTAGCAAAATTGCTCCCCCTAAGCATATACACTATCCCTTTAACAATACAATGTATAACTATTTTGCACATAGAGATATCACAGCATACATCAAAATTTTAAATACCAGATACTTCTCCTCCTTAGAATACTTCTCCCCCTTTGCCAACAATGACAAAGTACAGCTAAACAACCCTTGTTTTCATGTGGTATTAAAATAATAAAAGGTTATGACAATAAGGAATAAAACTTGTCAAAAACAGATTTAAAGTCTTGCAAGAATTGTTTCATAGATAAAGACTAGGACTCAAGTAGGGAGGTGGCTACTTCTTTCTCTGTCTGCATCTGGGAGACTTATTCTTCCATGGTGTCAATTGTGCTCATCTCATATGTCACTATTAAGGCATCCAGATTTAGATAGTACTTCTGAAGAATTTGCAAATGTGGGAGTAGAACCAGTTGTTTCTCCTACAAATATCGAGACCGAGTGATGATCTCATGATCCATTTTTGTTGTCTGGATGTGAAACCGGTGAACAGTGTTCCCATAGGTTGTAAAGGAGCTATAAGGCAGCTTGAATGTGCTCATGTAGGACTGCAAGTCAGATTGAAGCTTTTGCTTCTGTGCAAGCACATCGTCACAAAATAGATGAGGTTGGCAAATCTTGCTGAGTAGAAGATTCCCCTCATCCAAAGTGTCCCTTATATCCTTTTGTTCTTTTAGGAGTTCAGTCTGGAGCCCATTTAACTTCTTCACTAGAGCAATATTTAGAGCCTTTTGATGCTCTTTCTTAGCATTTGCCTCTGCTACCTCTTCTAAGCTCTACACTTGATCATCTACTACTATGCATAGGAGATTTAGTTGTGCCAATGATGAGTCGGTACTGGGAAGGTTTGTATCAGGTAACAAACCAGTAAGAGTGTCCACCGCAGCTTAGATCACATCTTCCTCCTTCTTCCTCCTTAACACCTCAAGGCATTCTTGAGCAACCTTGATGCTCTGCAGTAGCTCCATTTCACTTGCAAACTGGAGGTCAATGGGACTGGTAAGGTCAATCAGTTTGGCTTGACTACCGGTTGCCTTAGGTGTCTCCATCTATGTGCTCTTTGTCGCTTCTCCTGCCTTGTCCTCCTCTATTTTCTTCCTTGTCGCTTCTCCTCTTTTCCTCTTCCTTCTTTTCCTCTTCCTTCTTCCTTTTCTCTATTTCCTTCTGCTTCTCCTCTTCCTTATCTTCCTCTTCCTTCTTCTTTTCTGCTTCCTTTCCCTTCTCCTCTTCCTTTCTCTTTTTCTCATCCTCTTCCTCTTTCTTCTTCCTTGCATCTTCTTGTTTCTTTTTCTCTTCTTCCTCTCCTTTTCTTTTCTTTTCTTCTTCTTTTCTCTTTTCTTCCTGTTTCCATTTCTCCTCATCTTCTTCCTTCTTCTTCTTCTCCTCTGCATCTTTCTTCTTCTTCTCCTCTTCATATTTCTTCTCCTTCGCTTGCTTCTTTGCTTCCTCCTTTTTGTCCTCTATTTCCTTTAGCTTTACTTCCTTTTCTGTCTGCTTCTCCTATCCTGTAACTTCTGATGGTGTACCCTGAGCAGCATCTTCTCCATCTAGAGCATCGGCATCAATAGTGTCAATAGGTTCAATGATCGGGTTTCCTTCATCATCAAACACTTCATCCAGTTTTGTTATTGCCAATTCTTGATCAGCCTTCCTGTTGGCTTCAGCCACTCTATGCATCTTCAGAGCATCTAGAGCAAGGGTGTGTGTATTCTTGAGCACTTCTTTTCCCTTCCCTTCAAGTAACAAAAGTCTTCTTCTTCTCATGAAGAAGAGGCCTTTATATTTGTTCATTACTTTGAACAGTTCTGAATTTGATACATCGGGAAAATGTTCAGCAAAAACTTTTTCTCTCATTTCTTGTTCCTACTCTATGGCAATGTGTCATTTATTGTCTAAGGACTTATACAAAGAATTCGGTGTCTCAGATCTAATTTCTGAAGGCGATCGCTCATTAACACATAAATACTGAATTATTTCTTTTTCAACTGCTTCCTTTTCATCATCATTAAAGTCATCAAAACAATCAATTAAATCATTCAACACTTTTCTCCTAATGTTTTTTATAGTTCTTTGACAATGTGTCAAAGGTTTGTAGGAGGAGATGTCAATATTTACCGGTGTCGATGATGTCAGTTCATTCTTTGTCTTTTTCTTTGCTTAACGTGTCTTCTTTGGTTTTTCCTCAGACATGGTTTCTTCTGAGTCTGGAGAGGTATTCCTTGTATTCATCTTTCTCTCGAACACTTTATCAGGTGCCGCTTCAGGTTTCTTTTTAGCCAGTGATCGCTTGGTCACTGTAGGACTGGTTGTAGTAGCTAGTGTCGATGTTGAAGGCACTATTTTTGCCTTCTTCACTAAAGGTTCTTTTCCTTTCTTTGTTGAGGGTTCCTCAACCAGTGTTATCCTTTCTAGGTAGGTGTCGGTTCTTTTTGCCTTTGGATCAAGCGGTGAGGCAATAAGGGTAGAGGCATATCCTTGTAGCATATCATTCATTACCTCATAGCCCATAGGCTCCACTTCCTCCTGTCTGGGCTCAACAGCCTCCATTATGCATTGATCCACTTTGATGGTGAAACAAATATCATCTTCATATTTCTTAACAATATCACCTGATATTCTCACCCTCTGACTCATTTTGCATCTGAATTCATCAAAGTACTTGTTCAGAACTTCAGGGTAATCGATTCCAACTACTTGAATGCTTTCCTTGATTTGCTTGGTTACCGGTTGGTCAGCAGACCACTAGACATCGCCTACTCCTGGAAAGTAGCCTTGGAAGTAAAAGAACAGCCCAACTAGTAGTTGTCCAAACTTGAATCTCAATGCATTATCCTGTTTGATCAATTTAAGATTCAATAGGAGTTGCCTTTGCATACCAGTGCATAGGTTAAATGATGCATCCTCCTTGATCATCCGGTAAGCAGTATTTACCACTGCAGCAGATACAGAGTTAATTCTGGTGGCTTAGAACTTCCGGTATCCAATCACCATACATACATATTTCACTAGATCGTCCTTGATAGAATTGACAGTCATACCTCGTGAGTCACTCATTGAACTAGTGAGCTTGGACATTTCAGTTTTGCTTATCATCCTTAGGGCTAGCACTTCCCCTATATTGCAGAAACTGGTGACGGCATGAATTTCTTGTGGTGTTATATCATGCGTTCTTTCTAGGTACATCTTGTCACCATGAACTTTGCTCAGAATGATCCTAATGTGATCATCTGTGAAATCCTCCAGAAAATAAATAGCATTGTGGAGCTTCTTCTTCTCCAAGATACTATACTCCAGTTTGATCTTTTTATCTTGTCCACAAAATAAACCTAGCTGCGAGTGAATTGCTAGAGACCCTAGGTTTTCGATTTTACAATCTACGTAATCTAAGATTCCCTCTTCTACTATCACACCAACTGGAACTTGTGATAGGGCATTATATCTAGACTTGTGTTGAATAAAGCTTGTTGAATCCACAGATGTACTAGAGCTAGTATGGGATGCAGAAGCCATGATAGAAACTAAAAACTCAAAAAATACCTTTCAAAAATTGTGAATTTAGGGCTTTCAGATTCTTCTCCACCTCACACTCTGTCGATTGCAGAATCACTGCTTTGTGTTCTTCACTTGACTGTTTGCAATTTGAATTTGAATCTCCTTCAAGGTTCCTTAAATTCTTAGAATCGCAGCACAAATCACTTTGTCATCGCTCTGCACTTGAAAACCTCCTTCGCTTTGAAAACTAATAGTGAGAAATGATTTGAAAAATCCTTTTAAACATATTACTCACCTACTGCAATTTATGCTCCACCATTAGGGCGTAAACCCTAATTTGCCTTTTACCATTTCCAGTCTTCCACCTATTGACAGATATCGCATACTGGTTAAGGTCTTTTACCGGTGTAAACCAGGGGTTCGAAATATTTCATCGTTTTCTCCCCCTAAGCTTTTTTGAAGCTTAGTTTGTCGGTTCCGTGATTTCCACACTAGGTGTAGAAACCGGTTCCTCTTGTAACACCGTTGGTTTCTTCTTCCAGGTTTTGTTCATGTCCGCTTGAACAGTGTCAACATCAATGTTTCCTTCCGGAGTGACCGGTATATCATCAGATATGTTCTTTCTTGATCTACAGAATCTGGCAATGTGACCCAGTTTGTTGCAGTGATAGCAGACCAATCCAGGTGCTCTCCAGGGTCCATTGTTCGTGTTTCCATTTTTTCTTCTGCATGTTGCAGCAGTGTGACTATGGCCATGACAAATCCAATAGTTTTCTCTCCATCTGGTTGCCGCTTGATAGCCACCGCTTCTTGGCTGATGATTGAAGGCATTAAACCAGTTGTGATTCTGGTTCATAAAAGGTTCAAGACCAACTCCTTGGGTCCTCTAAGGATATCTTCCAGTGTTATTCATAACAGATCTGCATTCAAATGCTCTATGCCCAAACTTGTTGCATGCATAACAGTTACCATTAAATTTATAGGATCTAGGCTTATCATTTAGAAAATAGGGAAAATTATTGTAAGCCTTACTCCTACACATATTGGCAGTATGTCCTTCTTTAAGATAGTTAAAGCAAATAGGTTTAAACTTTTGCTTACCTTTATCCTTTGATGTCGGTTGACTCTTTGATGTTCTAGCATTTTTACTAGAGGTCTCACCTTCCTCATGATCAGAATAACCAAGTCCATTGGTATTCTTTGCCAGTTTGGCAGATTCAATCTTTTGCTCTAGCTTGACAGTACTCTTGTTGAACTTAGCAAGTATTTCCTTTGACTCGAAGAGTTCTTTGGAAATAGCAGCATTTGTTTCCATCAGGTTTTCATTCTCAAAGATGGCAATTTTCAGTTCTCCTTGCATGTCTTCCTTTTCTGCTTTGCTCGCATGGAGTTGAGCAGTTAGGGAACTGATCTCTTACTTCAGCTTGGAGTTTTCATGATCTTCATCTTTGACCAGATCTTCAGCTTTCCTCCGATTCTCAAGCTCTTGACACATTCGAATGGTTAGCCCTTCCAATTCTTTTCTCAGGTTGGAATTGGATTCATTCAGCTTTTCTACTTCTTGAATCGGGGCTTCCATGTTCACTTCATCAAAGAAACTATTTTCAGATAGCTCCATCAGCTTTTCTGCATGTTCCCTCCTTTTTGCTTGAGATGCCTTGTATTTGACCATAAGATCATCATAGGCTTTCTCAGACTGAGTGAGCCGAGGAGTAAGTTCCCTCAATGTGTATTCCCCCATATCTCTTTCCAAGTGGTTAAACTTATAGAAAGGTAGGCTCTGATACCAATTGATGAATACTAAGAGGGGGGGGTGAACTAGTATGCCAAAATCTTTGCACTTAAACACTTTGCAAGATTAACAGTAAACCGGTAAAATAGTTTAGCAAACAAACCGATTAGCACACATGCAAACCAAATAGAAAATAATGCATTCACCCACAAAAGCACAAACACCATAACACATGAGATTTTGATGTGGAAACCCAAATGGGAAAAACCACAATGAGATGGAACTCACAAGTAACTATCTGCAGAATAGGAACCAGACCAGTTAAGGTCTTACAATGTTCTTTACCAGAACAGATCCTGTTAGGAATCTCAATCTCTGTTAGGAGATAAGTCTGATTAAATACTACCTTGCTAGAGGATTTTAGATCCACAGATGTGAACCACCTTGTTAGAGGATATACAAAAGGCTTTTGGGCCTACCCGGTTAAGGGCTATAGACTTGTCGAAGATGTGAGTAATCAACAAGTGAGTGATCTAGCAAATAGCACAGATTGCTTGATTAGATCCTTGATAGCTCTTTTCTAATGCATTCCAGCATTACTTTAGTTTTCTACACATTCATACTCTCTCTGACTCCTCAACCACCTTAAACCCTAGCAACAATATCAACTTCACCAATAGCAACAATAGCAACCTAAAACCCTAGACATGATGTCCTTATAAAGGAATTTGATTTCATGTCGATCCAATAGGATTACAATTCGATTCCCTAGGTTCAATGAACCTGGACATACTTGGTAACACGACACAAAAAAGCATCGTTAAAGTGTCGGCACCGTCAAACAATCGACGGATGGTAACTCATCACAAAATGTCGGTTGGTAACTCATCACAGAGTATTACCGGTTCATACAAAATACCGGTTGCCAGTTAAACAAAATGAAGACTGAGAAATATGTGTTCTGCCACTTTGATCCTTCGTACTGCTTGAGATCCTCGAACTACTTGGGGTTAACATGCCACTTCAAACCGGTAAACACATTCTGCAAAACACCAATAGTCTAACGACTATAATATAACATACTGATTGCAACATATTCCGATTGAGCTTAAGCTCATACATATAAAGAAGATCTCAATGCAAGTGTGTGTCCATCAATGACAATCACATCATAAACATCAAAAATGCCAACAGAAATATAGGTTATAGATATTTCAGTTTCATTTTTCATTTACCTCGTTACTATCGAGTTTACCATTGGAAATTATTTTATTTGTATTTCCCCATGCTCTCTGCTAGCCATTCACGTAAAATCACTAGTTTATAATGTCAAATGTACTCTATGTGATTCTCCATGTGGCCAAGTGATTAATGACATTCAAAATTACGTGCCAGCTGAAGATGACATGTCACTATAACTGGAACAATTGGAGCTCAAGATGATCCGCCATTAACGCTGGAGTTTCTTTATGCCAAGAGGTATCTACAATGACATATTAATATCCATAAACAAAAAATTCATTTTGATTAAATTTGACGTGTAGATGGCAGGTAAAATGCACGCATGTTTCAGTTTCTCTATAAGTATTATTTTATTTTTCTAAATAAAATAGAATCATTGCCACTTGTCTCTAAGTATATGAAATTGTTACATCTTTAATGAGAGTGAAAGAGTGCAATATTATTCAGCTCCATGTCCTTCTTGACAACTAATAAACATGCTAGACAATTATGTGATATCTCTCGGCATTATTTTACATGTATTTTTTTAGAATATAAGTATACTAGTTGTATCTATTCAAATGCTTATTAATAATTATTATATTATTTTATTTGAAGTTTTAAAAATCTGTTTACAAGTTTACAATATAAAGCTCGGTATTATAAATTTTCAATGTTAAAATTATATATTTATAAAGAAACTGTCCATAAATTGAACTTTTGGATTAATGATTTTTAATAAATTAATTATTATTTTATTTAATTATAAAATAATTAAAATAATAATAAAGTAATTTGCAATTAAAATAAATATCTTAAATTTACGATATATTAATAGAACTTAGATTACTATTATAAATTTTTATTGATGAAAATTATATATTTGAAAAATGGTTATTCATAAATTGAATTTTAAGATTAATAATTATTAATAATACATCATTCATTAAAAGCGGTTATTATTACCTTTTAATTTATCAAGTTTACAATATATTAAATCTATTAAATTTAAAATATATTAAAAATTTACAATAAATCTTTTGTAAACTTGATATATTGTAAATTAATATATTATCAATAAATCTATGAAGTTTACAAAATATGTATTTGTATATATTACATTTACAACAAATTTATTATAATTTTTTTTTTTTAATCGGTAAAAGGTTGTAGCCAAAGAATTTTATTGCTATTAAATCCTAGTACAACCTGACTTACTAGGGGTGATGGTATGATGAAAGAATAAGTACTCGGTAGAATACTGAGAGGGGGGTGAATCGGTATACTGAAAAACTGATACAAAGTTCCCAAACTCAAATTCAACCACACAAAGTAAACATATCTTAGTCAAGATCAATATTCATAAGAATACTTGACATCAACTGGTTTGACTGTTATGACAACTTAACTGTAAACAACTCCAATCTTGTAAACATCAACAATGCTTAATCATATCTCAACATATTCATCTCTCAATGCTTCTAGTTATCATGCCTTATCAGAAATTAATCAAGTCAACAAATAAGATCATAACCACAAAAACATTCACCACTTGACACAAATGTTTATACATGGAAAACCCAAATAGGTAAAAACCACGGTGGGATGAGATTCACAAGGATAGCTATCTAAACTCTTCTAAAGTTTGCCCTGTTAGGAGCCAAGCCTGTTAAAGCTTTACAATAAGTCATGTTAAGAACTAATTCTGATTAGGAATCACCCTGTTATGGGATTTACAAATATGCCTTGATGAAAAGCACAATACCCTATTAGGAGTAACCTCACTGGAGGATTTAAGAGTCCAAGCTAATGGACCACCTTGTTAGAGGATTTAATAAGTAACCAAGCTTGTTAGAGCTTACCCGGTTAAGGGATTTCACTTCTATTGTAATTGTTAGAAAACAATAGGTTTTCTTGATCTATCTGAATAGCACTACATTTGCTTGATCAGATCCTTTTAAGCTTCAATCTGCTTTACTCAAAGTGCAAATCCATTCACCGGTTAGGCAACTACACACTCAACAAGTTTCTGCCAATCTTGCCAACAACTTTTACAAACAACTTCATCGACCTTAAATACAAATCAATTAGGTCGGTAACACAACAAAAACCTGATTCTCATCATCAAGATTACAAACACGTCAGTACAATCTTGACCATTAGAAATCATAACAATTTCTTCACATTCTTCAAGAAAATTCCAACCATTCATGATCACTGCTTCATCGAACTTTGTAACTCATCACGCACTATGCATTAGATGTGATCCACTTTGCTCCTTCCCTAGATAATAAACAAACGTTCCAAAACAATCTGAACTTATCCTCATACAATGATCACATGTGTCTCCATCATTGCTGCTCATCAAATAATAAACCAACAAACTTGATCGGTTAGGGTTTAACAACTGATAGGGTTTACTAGTTACATTGCATAGAAAGGTTTAACACTTTACACCGATTTACCGGTTCAACTTACAAACTTAACATACCGGTTTACAACATCTTCCACAAAGCTCTTCTTACCGATTACTAGCCAATATCAAAAACAACAATATCAACAATAACATAAATACCATTACCGGTTCAATTGACATCAATGACAACATATCATTAATGCAATCTATATGCAAAATGCCAACAAACTACAAATGCCAACAATCTCCCCCGTTGGCATTAATGGCAATACAAATATCAACGCCTTATTATTGAGATTGGTGAATAGGAATCCTGGTTTACATTACCAAGTATTCACGTTGCTCTGTATGTCTTCAGCTTGTCGCTGGTTCACCTAATTAGACACATAATTCTTCTCCTCAATCACGTAATTCCTCTCCCCCTTTGACAACAATGCCAAAGTGAAAGTAAAAACATGTACTTCTGCTCTCACTGTGCATCAACATCATACTAAAACTTGATGCTCCTCTGTGGAATACATCCACTTCTTCATCAATCCATGTAAAGTTCTGCAAGTGGTTCAGGGACTGATGCAATCAGCATCATGCTCAACTAACTTCATGAAGAGGGACAACCTCCAATTGACTTCTAAGATACTCAAAATTGGTCTTAGGCAAAGGTTTGGTAAAGATATCTGCAAGTTTCTCCTTGGTAGAAACATGCTCCAAGATAATATCTTTACTTTGAACTTTTTCTCTCAAGAAGTGATACTTCAATTCAATGTGCTTAGTCCTTGTGTGCAAAACATGATTTTTAGAGATGTTTATTGCACTTGTATTATCACACAGAATCTTTATCGGTTTTGAGATTGTCATCTTAAAACCTTCCAAAATGTGCCTCATCCAAACAGCTTGTGTGCAATT
The DNA here is from genome assembly GCF_030272615.1 of Cryptomeria japonica. Classification (NCBI taxonomy): domain Eukaryota; kingdom Viridiplantae; phylum Streptophyta; class Pinopsida; order Cupressales; family Cupressaceae; genus Cryptomeria; species Cryptomeria japonica. The sequence continues at coordinate 977,027,990 of NC_081407.1, forward strand.
CATATAAGCTTATACATACTCAGCTTCAGCAGTAGATTGTGAAGTACAACTCTACTTTTTACTACTCCAAGAAACTAGCCTTCCTCCTAGAAAGAATGCTCCACCGATAGTACTCTTTCGGTCATCAATATTTCTTGCCCAATCAGCATCTATGTATGCCTTCAAATCAAAATTTCCACCATATGGATACCATAACCCATAGTCAACAGTACCTTTCAGCTATCTAAAAATTCTCTTAGTTGCCATCAAATGTGCTTCCTTTGGATTCTTTTGAAATCTAGCAACAATACCAACTGCATGGGCAATATCCGGTCGACTGTGAACAACATAGTGTAATTTGTCAATCATTGACCTGTATTCCTTTTCATCTACAGACTTAGATGCATCTTCCTTGGACAACTTACAACCTATAACCATTGGGGTTCCAACTGGTTTACAATCACTCATACCGAAAGTCTTCAAAACCTCTTTCACATACTTAGATTGAGTAATGAAAATACCATTTTTCATCTATTGTATTTGCAAGCCTATGAAATTTTTTATTTCCCTTACTAATGACATCTCAAACTCATTCTTCATTTCATCTGCAAAACAATTACTCATGTCATCATTACCTCCAAATATAATGTCATCAACAAATACTTCACTGACCAGTATTTCATCTCCTTCAGACTTGAGATAAATGTTGATGTCATCATCGGTTCTATCAAAGCCTATCTTCATCAGATGTGTATGAAGTCGTTCATACCATGCTCTAGGTGCCTGCTTTAATCCATACAAAGCTTTATGCAATTTGTATACCATGTCTTCCTTATTTGTCAATGCATAACCATCAGGCTGCTCTATATAAACCTCTTCTTCCAATATCCCATTCAAAAATGCAGACTTAACATCCATCTGGTATACCTTGAAAATCTTATGAGCTGCAAATGCAAGTAATGTTCTGATACCTTCCAGTCTTGCTATTGGTGCAAAAGTTTCTCCATAATCTTCTCCTTCTTCTTGCGCATAACCTTTGCATACTAATCTTGCCTTGTTGTGAATTACAACACCATCAACATTTAACTTGTTTCTGAACACCCATTTAGTACCTATAACATTCTTGTTTACCGATCGAGGTACTAGAGTCCAAGTGTTGTTCTTCTCAATTTGATCCAATTCCTCCTCCATATCTTTAACCCAATGATCATCACCAAATGCCTCCTTAGCACTTCTACGTTCAAAGGTGGATATCATGCAAGAATTCTCTCTTATTCTCCTTCTAGTTAGTACTCCAACATCCTTATCCCCAATAATCTATTCAGGACTGTGATTCAGTCTCACATACCTAGGAATAACATGATCATTCTCTTCAGGTTCAACTTCTTCATTATCATCTTCCTCTGAATTTATTTGTTCTGGTTGAACAAGTACATCAGGATTTGCTTTACCAGTTTCTGATTTAACAGTTTCAAGTTCCAAAAGAAAAATGCAAGGATCTTCATCCTTCTCTAAATTGGGTCCTTCTGAGACTTCAGGACATTCATCTACACAAACATCAACACTCTCAACAATTCTCTATGTCCGGTTGTTGAAGAATTTATAGGCCTTACTCTTGGTGGAATAGCCAAGAAATATGCCTTCATCACTCTTAGCTTCAAACTTGCTTATGTAATCACCTCTTTTAATAAAACATTTGCTTCCAAATATCTTAAAATAGCTAACATCAAGTGATCTCCCATACCAATATTCATAAGGGGTCTTGTCCTTACCTTTTTTCACCAAAACTTGGTTCATTGTGTAGACAATTGTACTTACAGCTTCTTTCCAAAATGTTTTTGCTACACCTCCTTGTATCAATATTGTCCTAGATGCTTCAACCATTGACCGGTTGTTTCTCTCTGCTATACCATTCTGTTGTGGTGTCCTTGGTGCAGAAAGTTGTCACTTGATACCATTCTCATCATAGTACTTAGTGAATTCCTCAGAAGTAAATTCATCGCCTTGATCTGTTCTCAGACATTTTATCTTTTTGCCACTCTCTTTCTCAACTAAGGCCCTTAATGCCTTGAATTTACCAAAAGCTTCATTCTTATCCTTCAAGAATGTGACCCACATCATCCTTGAACAATCATCAGTGAAGATCATGAAATATCTATCACCTTGAATGCTTCTTGTTCTTATTGGTTCACATAGATCTATATGAACCAAATCTAACAAGTGCTCTGCTGAGAAGGACTTGCTCTTGAAAGTTGAAGAAGATATCTTTCCTAATTGACATTCTTTACAAAGAGCATTAACCGGTTTGTCTAGCTAAGGGAGACCTCTTACTGTCTTAGACTTGCTTATTTTAACAATATTGTCAAAATTTATATGACAAAATCTCCTATTCCAAAGCCAACTATCATCTATTTTTGCAATCAAATAGTTGCTAACTTTAGGATTAAGATGAAATGGATTACCTTTGGTCTGTTTCCCGATTGCAATCAATTCACCTTTGTTGTCAAAGATTTTGCACATACCATTTATAAACTCTAGTGGGTATCCTTTGTCATTAAGTTGTGCCACACTCAAAATATTATGCATTAGGCCTTCAACCCAATAGACATCGTCAACACTACTCTTCCCATTAAGAGAAATAATTCCCTTACCTTTAACCATACAGGGTGAGTCATTGTCAAATCTAACAACACCGCCATCAAATTCCTTCAGGGAAAGAAATTTGCTCCGATCACCGATCATGTGATGTGAACAACCACTATCAATGATCCAATCATCAGAGTTATCCATCCTAGATACTAGTGCCTTATGATCTGATATTTCTTCCTTAATAGCTACAAACATAATATCTTCACTAGCATCATCATCAGATTCTTCATCAGTAATACCATTGTCAAAAGCTACAAGACAATCTCTCTTGCCTTTACCCTTATACTTCTTAAATTTGTCTCTCTTGTATTCATTTTCACCATTAGGGCAATTAGTTGCTATATGACCAATCTTGGTGCATGCAAAACATTTTAAAGGTAACTTACCTCTATATTTACCAGTGCCTCTAGGTAGTCATTTTGCCAACAATGCTTCAAGTTCCACTAAGTTGTCTTCATCATCAACATCTTTGTTGGATCTAGATTCATAACCATGGCCGGTATCTCTACTTCTTCTCACATATGGGTTAGAGATAGAAGCTCTGAATGCAAAGATTCTAATTTCTATACACTACCATCATAGCCATTTAGTTCAAAAGTAGTAAGTTTGCCAATAATAGAGTCAAGAGTTACCTTTGTCTTGTCAATGGATTTCAGCTCCTGAATAGCTGCAACTCGGATAGCATAGACCGGTAGCAGGGTTCTCAGTAGCTTACTGATCACTATGGCATCTTCCACTTTCCCTCCTGCACTCTTTATTTCACCAACTATCTCTTTAATCCTGTGACCATACTACTATATATTCTCACCTTCAAACATTCTCATGTCATCGAACTTTCCTCTTAGACTCTCCTCTTTAGCAATCTTAACATGTTCATCACCGCTATAAATCTCTTCAAGTTTTTGCCATACTTCATATGCTGTTTCAAGACCATGAACATCTACATATTCAGCATTAGACAAGGAACTAATAATAGCCTTTGATGCTTGGTGATTTTCTTGTTGTTCTTTCTTCTGATCATCGGTCAGGATTCTAGTACGTGTAATATACTTAGTTCCTATATGATCCCAATACTGACTACCAAGACTCTTAATGTAAATCTTCATTCTGTCACTCCATATTCTATAGTTATCTTTGTTGAACTTCGGACCTTCTTTCTTCATCATGATCTACAAGATCTTTTCCTCAAGTTGTTAGGCTTTTAGATTAAAGATGACCTGAGACGCTCTAATACCAATTGATGGTATGATGAAAGAATAATTATCCAGTAGAATATTGAGAGGGGGGATGAATCAGTATACTGAAAAACTAATACAAAGTTCCCAAACTCAAATTCAACCACACAAAGTAAACATATCTCAGTCAAGATCAATATTCATAAGAATACTTGACATCAACCGGTTTGACTGTTATGACAACTTAACTGTAAACGACTCCAATATTGTAAATAGCAACAATGCTTAATCATATCTCAACATATTCATCTCTCAATGCTTCTAGTTATCATGCCTTATCATAAATTAATCAAATCAATAAATAAGATCATAACCACAAAAACATTCACCACTTGACACAAATGTTTATACGTGGAAAACCCAAATAGGTAAAAACCATGGTGAGATGAGACTCACAAGGATAGCTATCTGAACTCTTCTAAAATTCGCCCTGTTAGGAGCCAAGCCTGTTAAAGCTTTACAATAAGTCTTGTTAAGAACTAATTCCGATTAGGAATCACCCGGTTAAGGGATTTACAAATATGCCTTGATTAAAAGCACAATACCCTGTTAGGAGTAACCTCGCTGGAGGATTTAAGAATCCAAGCTAATGGACCACCTTGTTAGAGGATTTAATAAGTAACCAAGCTTGTTAGAGCTTACTCGGTTAAGGGATTTCACTTCTGTTGTAATTGTTAGAAAACAACTGGTTTCTTGATCTGTTTGAATAGCACTACATTTGCTTGATCAGATCCTTTTAAGCTTCAATCTGCCTTACTCAAAGTGCAGATCCATTCACCAGTTAGGCAACTACACACTCAACAACTTTCTTCCAATCTTGCCAACAACTTTTACAAACAACTTTATCAACCTTAAATACAAATCAATTAGGGCGGTAACACAACAAAAACCTAATTCTCATCATCGAGATTACAAACAAGTCGATACAATTTTGATCGTTAGAAATCGTAACAATCTCTTCATATTCTTCAAGAAAAATCCAACCACTCCATGATCACCGCTTCATCGGACTTTGTAACTCATCACGCGCTATGCATTAGATGCAATCCACTTTGCTCCTTCCCTAGACAATGAACAAACATGCCAAAAAATTTGAACTTATCCTCGTATAATGATCACACGTGTCTCCATCATTACTGCTCATCAAATAATAAACCAACAAACTTGATCGGTTAGGGTTTAACAACTGATAGGGTTTACCGGTTACATTGCATATAAAGGTTTAACCCTTTACACCGGTTTACTGGTTCAACTTACAAACTTAACATACCGGTTTACAACATCTTCCACAAAGCTCTTCTTACCGATTACTAGCCAATATCAAAAACAACAAAATCAGCAATAACATGAATTCTATTATTGGTTCAATTGACATCAATGACAACATATCATTAATGCAATCTATATGCAAAATACCAACAAACTGCAAATGCCAACAAGGGGCACCGGTAGGAAAGAGCCGGGTGGAGAAAACCTCCTGTCTTGCCCCATATAAGTATATTTAATACACATTAGAGGACATTTCAGAAACCTTAGTCCAAGCCCAATTATTGGCTTATTAAGTAATTCAATACATACAAGTTTACTCAAAGCACAATCTGCATTGACCATTAACCATGGAGATTGATGTTGAACTGTCCACACCTAGATCTAGACTCTATGGGTTTCCAATCCTGATGCTTCTCTACATCGACTGAGAGCCCTTATATAGTTGTGCTCTCCATCAACTACATTGAAATTCCCTAATTCTACCCAGTTATGCGAGTTTAATTGTTTCTATGCTTTTGATAGCTGGCCTTTCTGTCACCTACAAAACATAATGACAAGCAAACCAAACCTTATCTAATTCTCATTAAGGGTTAGCCCACATATATATAATACCATAATTCAAACATATTGCATAGATAATGCAAATTTCAATCTTCATTTCTGACATGATTCTGTGATGCTAAAAATATGGTAAATAAAAGCAAGCATACACATATAATGAGACAATAAAAACATAATGGAAAGCTTATTTGAAAACTAAATTAAAGATGCAAACCATAAGCCTCCCTTGAAATGTCCCATTTTCTTCTATTCTTGAGGACCTTGAAGGTGTTGGATTGTTTGGCTCTCAACGGAGCAATGACCTCCAAAGTGACAACTCAAGAGTTGAGTAGCTACTTGATCATGATTGATTATGCAAATGATATGAAATGCATGATCTAAGAAACTAGATTAACATGCTATGATTAATCCAAAAAGCTAATTACTAGATGATTAAAATGAAAATTGTCTATAGTAATGATGATAAAACTATGGATGCAAGGGCTCCTTATTGCTCCAAAATGGAGAATATTTATAGGAATTCCAAGGCCAAAGCTGAGGTGGCAGGAATCGACGATACAGATTTGATCTGAAGATATCAAGGGTCAAGATTGAGGAAGTTGGAGAAGAGGTTGAAAGGAGGGACACTTGTCATCTCTGTGGTGACAAGTGTCAAGGAGCCTTTATCATGAGAGGGCAAGTGTCCCAAGGAGGAGACATGTGGCAAAAGTGCCATGTGTCTTAAGGGGAGAATATCCACACCATAGGAGGTTAGGATAAGGAGGTTAGGATGTGCAAGATAGGATAGGGTTAGTTAGACCTTAGGATTAGATAGAATGGGTTAGGTTAGGGGATGGTTAGGTTAGGTGGTTAAAAGTTAGGAGCCATGTGCTCATTTGAATTTAGAAATTCAAATAATTTGGAAAATGGTAATTAATCTCAACAAACTTGAGTTTGTTAATTTTAATTAGGGATTAGAAGAATCGATTTTAAATGGAGGGGGGGGTTAATTAATTTGGATTAATTAATCAAAAGGGATATGAAATGAATTATATAAATAAATCATATAGATTTATTTACTAGTAGATAAATAAGGGAATTAATCAAATTTGCTTGCGAATTCGATTAATTGGGAAGAGGGATTAATTAAATAACTACATATTTAATTAATTATCTTTAGACCATTTTTAGGTGTATACATTTTGCCCCTCTTTGAAGCGATGTGTGATGGCGCGTTGGTTCAAAAAAGACTTGATTGATGATGTTGCTAATATTGATTTTGAGAGGATGTAGATTTGATCTTGATTTCAATGCGGATTCGATTTTGATATGATACTGATTCGATTTTGAGATGATAAATCTCAATATGATGCAGATTTGATGCGGTTTCGATTTTAAGATGATAAATATCGATATGATACCCCAGACGCTGACTGATAGATTCTGATGCGAGGATGCCCCCTCGGGAGATGAATTAGATAAATTTTTTAATGTTTATTAATTTTTCGCGATTTTTTAATTTTTTTGATATTTTAAAAAAATTTATGATTTTTAATGATTTTCCAAGTTTTAGATATTTTCAGAGTCGATCCGATTCATTTCTCGATAAGAAATTTGAAAACGCTGCCCTACTAGGTTGATTAGTTGATTAGATGATAAAAAATTAGTGGAATAAAAATCCCACTTAAATGCCCCATTTTGAGTTTAAAAAGGAATTTTTTTTTCACTCTTCATTTGTGCACTTCAATTGTTTGAAAAATTTGCTCTAGAAGAAGGAATGGCGATCCTGTATCACCAGCATAGATTCGAGCAAGTTCGGCGACACGAGTGTTCTCCATCCTATGATCCACCGATACGTACTCCGAGAAAACCCAGCTTTTTCAAGTTTTAAGTGATTTTTTTTTTAAATAGCCATTTGTAGAAAAAATCATTTTTTAGCATTTTTCGTCATGTGGGTTTCAAAAAAAATTGCATTTTTGACATGGGTTTTTCGAACTATAAAATGGGTTTTTTTTCCATTTTTGAAAATTTTCAATTTTTTTTTTTAAATTTAAAATTTTCAAATTTCTAAAAAATATATATATATTTAAAATTTGCTTTGGGAGGGGGGTTGGTGGTGCCATGGTGGTGCCACCACAGGCATGGCGAACGTCGCGGGAGGCGTTGTCAACACCAACACGGGCGCCTTGGGCACCGCAGGTGGAGCCACCAGCATCGCCAACGCGGGGGTTGGGACCGGTAAAATCTATTATTTTTTTTTAAATGATTTTTTGTTTTCTTTTGGGGGGGGTGGATTTTTTTTTTTCATTTTAGAGCAATTTTTAGGCAAGATTTTCGCGATTTTTTGTTTGATTTTTTCAATTTCAGATTATTTAGTTGATTTGTCAATTTCAGATTATTGAGTTTTTGTTTGCGAACAAATTTTGGGTGATCAGATGTAATTTTCGGATGATTGAATTTTATGATTTTAATCAAAATCTTACTGCCCCTTCGACCCCCAAACATCACAATTTTTGATAAAGATGTTGGAATGTTGCCAATTTCATTTGATTTTTTATTTTGATAGGGTAAGATAGATTGAATTAGCTATCTAATTGATAAAATTAAATACTCCTAATTGATGAAATTTGATGTTAAGTTTTGATTATCTTGATGTACATGTGAGATGAGATAGGATTGATAATGACCTCGTGGTAGATGAGCGTCATTAATAGGGGTTCAATGAGATTTGATAAAAATATCAAGTGAGCAAGATAGACTAATATGATGAGATGATTTGATTGCAGGAGCACTTTAGTGTCCTCCAGTCTTGGGAGCACATTCCGAAGACATGGATGTTGATACCCCGCCTTAGCCAGGTGGAGCGAGACCACATTGACAGGTGCGGTTTATCTTCCCTTCTTGACATGCCCCGACCTTTGATTAACCAGGGATTATTGACAGCCTTAGCTAAATGTTGGCGTAGTGAGCACAATACTTTTCACTTACCGACGGGCGAGATGATGGTGACACTCGAGGATGTATATCGGATACTACACATCCTTGTGATGGGCGAGCTAGTGTATTATGATCTTAGCGAGTAGGGTGGGACAAATGCACTTTGTCGAGTGTTCGAGGATGATGAAATAGGTGGATATGACATTGCATGGCATGAGATGCTAGAGCTAGGTTATGCCACATTACCCACTATTCTTGTTGGATTCGTCGGGAGTTTCCTTTGTCCTGATCACAGGTCAAAGGGATTATCCATTGGATGGGGTCGCCTCCTTGAGAAGATGGTGACATAAGGGACCCGATTTGCATAGGGGTCATTCATGTTGGCCCATTTGTATCATGACTTGCATCGAGTTATGTATCAAAGATCGGCTGCATTATCAGCAGGGGTGACAACTCTCCAGATATGGGCTTGGGAGTGCTTACCTACCACACGACCATTGGCTGATAGAGATATACCTATAGGAAGGCCCTACACTGATGGGTATCCAGGCACCATTGTCCAATGAAAGTTGGGCAAATTGGAGTATTGGTGACAGACACTAGATGATCTGGATACTGTGATATGGAGACCATATAGAGATTGCAAGATCTAGCCCGAGGATGGAGTGGAGATGTCGTATTATTCTCGACGTGATACCTGATCAGATCGACACCCTATGTTATTGATTGATTCCTTTGTATGAGGGTGTTGAGACAGTATGGCAGGATATAAGGGATACCACATGGTACAACTCATTATGCTCGTAGGAGACTCGATGTGGCTACTTGGGGGCCCTCTATTTCACATGACCAGACGTGTGCAATGTATCGATCATTGGGTCCACTGAATTGGGATTATCTATCAGGTATGATAGATAGCGAGATGACAGATGAGTATGTCATATATTTCACTGCACACAAGTTTCCAAGGATGACATGTCCAGATGAGCCTGAGCCAGGTCTAGATGATGATGACAAGAGGCTATGACGCAGAGCTCCTAAACAACCGAGCGATGGTGGGGAGAGAGGAGGTGGGGGTAGAGATAATGGCGAAGATGGAGGGTATGATAGAGATGGATATAAAGGAGATGTAGGAGATCATGGTGTTGGAGATGATGATGGGGGAGATGGCCGAGCAGTGGCAGTGGCAGTAGCAAGCAAACCAGGAGCCAGCAGTTCTAGATCTATCAGAGATGTATATATAGAATGAATGACTCGGGTGGTCAAACAAAGGAGATCAGGTCCAGTGGATCAGGGGCATCAGGTCCTAGAGAAGGAGGTTCCCTAGGTTGAGCAAGTATCTACAAGAGTATCACAGGTTGAGAAGCCATAGGTAGAGGCACCTTGACGGATCCTCACTAGGATGTTGTCTCATCAGCAGCAGGCTCAGATTATTGACTTATAGGATCAAGTTCAGTAGCTCGAGAGTCGACTAGCAAAGAGAGACTCTTAGATAGCCCAACTAGAGGTCCAGATGACATGGGTACAGGTACAAGCACAGGCCTAGATTGTCCAGGTAGAGGCACAAATGACTTCTCTCATGGCCGAGAGAGGTGCAGCTAGGGATAGGTGTCGACAGGCCGAGGCATAGGTAAATATGTCAAGAGAGTCTAGTTCAGGGAAGGTTGTCTTGAAGATGATGTGTTAGGTGGTCCGAGAGGCTGAGTATTACAAGACATTATACTATACTATTGTTCCTACTGATCGGAGGGCTCCAAGCTTCTCATAGTTGAGCAGGAGATCAGGATAGAGCTAGTCGGAGAGTTGAGGAGTGATAGGGCCACTTCAGAGAGATCCCCCAGATGGGGACCCAGGTACAAGGGTATCAGTTGGTGTTACTAGACCTATCGCATCAGGACAAAGTTCTGCTTCATGTCCTAGTGGTCACACTGATATGGGACATTGATCCATTCATGTACATACCTTTTGTGATGAGATATTGATGATTCTCGCTATGTATATTTGTGATGTATCTCATATATTTTTGTGATATCATTGTACCCTAGACATTGATCTTTTTCATGATATGATATGCAGTCGATCCTATTCGCTCTACATGACCTATGAGATGATGGACGCATTCTATTTGTTATATGATCATGTTGTGCAGTCACTTTCATGATGTATGCTTTATTTTCTATATGTTTATGGATTCTAGATAATCGATGTATGCTTCTTATATGATGATGCAGTATTTACATGATTCTATGCAAATGTGAATATGTATGGTGATGCTTATAAGTACTATGTGATGTATGTGCAATGTTTTCTATTTTTATGATGCTTTTATGATTTGTCCATGCATGTTAATATGAGATGGATGTAATGCAATGCAATGATGCTACTTTATATTATTGAGATAGAGATGGATGCAATGCAATGATCTAATTAAATGAATGAATGATTGGATGTTTTATATGAATGATGTCTTAGTATGCAATGGTTACATGAGATAAACTAACTTATTATGCAGGATGAATGAATTGATTATTTTTGTTACTGTCCAATGTACTCAATCACGTAATAAGAGAGATAACACCATGTTGAAGCCTTTGGACTTAGAAAAGATGATTTTTGTGATCCCATGCAAAATGAAATGCAAATCTACTTTAAAAATGCAAATGCAATGCGGCTCTCAGACCGGTCATGTGGTCATTTCTTTGTTTCATCATTGAGCCTTTAAAATGTGGGAAGTGAGTGCAAACATCGATGATATAATTGAACCATGATGACCTGAGCTCTACTTTCCTGGGTTTTGATATTACAAGTTAGCACAAGCATCGAGGTATAACTGAACCAAGATGACTTGAGTGTTGCATGCATAAAACAGGCAGTATTAACCATTTCTATATGCAAGTCTGGAATATCTTCTCTAATACTCTGATGATCATGTCCAGAGACAACTTTGCACATATTAACAAATAATTTACAGATAACAGACAAGAAAAATATAATGTTCCTTCCTTGTTCCTCTAGTCAAAGACATCCTAGAGTCACTCAGAAATTGTGATAGTGAAAAAATCAAGATAAAATAGTTGAACCATTGTTGTCAAATCTTTAAAATCATTAGTCACAAAGATATCATCTATTGATATGTGCTTTGTCATGTTTAGACTGATAGTTGATAGTTGATGGTTGACAATGTGATCTTGTGTTTAACATTGGATGTGTCTCGGTTTTTGCTTGACAAGAGTTGCCTAACTGTAGTTATACCTGTTGGATTAAGCTCAAAATGATTAAAAAAAATTGCCCATAGCGAGCTTCAAGATTTTGCCCCCAGTCTAGTAACAAACTTTATTATGATATATATAACAATCCAAACCATGGCGAGAAATCACCTGGGATGCCTGCGTATGTATAAAGGCTTTATTATGGATATGAACAACATTGATGGAAATGAATGCAAGCGAAAGGATGCATGAACCAATAGATGGAAAAGCTAGTTGACAGATAGCGCCTATTTTCCAGGTTTTCACCATCTATTTTTATTGCACTTTTTCTCATATTTGATTTTTTTGTTTTTCACTGTTTTTGAATTTTCTGTTGTTTTACTTTTGGGGGATTTTTCTTCTTTTTCACTATTTTTTGAATTTTCTGCTTTTCCACTGTTTTTGGATTTTTCTGCTTTTTCACTGTTTTTGGATTTTTTTGCTTTCTCAAACATAAAACTTCTTCAGATGCATGCTATTGATGGGTTCCTCAAGCTAATCCCCATCCTATGTTGATAGCTGATATACTCCTAGCCCAAATACTATTGTGACCACAAATGAACCTAACCAGTTTGATTCAAACTTCCCTTTCTTTTCTTGATCTGACTGGTTTCGTGGATTTTCTTTTAGTACTAGTTCCCCAACTTGAAAGGCTCATGGTTTGACCTTGTGATTATAACTTCAGCATATTCTTTGTTGATATACCTTTAAATGATCAAAGGCATTTTGTCTTCGTTCATGGATCAATTCTAACTCTTGAAATCTAGATACTCATTGTTCTTCATATGGGATAAGGCCTTTTAATGATACTCGTATAGAAGGTATCTACTTCTATTGGCAATATTGTTTTTGATCCATAGACAAGAGAGAAAGGTGTGGTACCGGTTGGTGTATGAATACTGGTATGGTAGGCCCTTAGAGTAGGGTTCAATTGAATATGTCAATCTTTGCCAACATCATTCACTGTCTTTTTGAGGATTTTTAAAATAGTTTTGTTTGATGCTTCTGCTTGTCCATTCTCTTGTGGATGGTAGGGTGTGGAAAATCTATGTTGGATTTTGAATTTCTCACAAAGCTCCTGTACATCCTGATTCTTGAACAATCATCTATTATCAATGATAATGGTCATGGGTGTTCCATAGCGACAGATGATGTAGTTCAAGATAAATGCAGCAATTTATTTTCCTGTGATATTGATGGGAGGTACGACCTTAATCCATTTTGTGAAATATTTTGTGAAATATTTTGTAGCGACAAGGATGAATTTGTGACCACTGGATGAAGAAGGCTTTATCTTTCCGACTAGATCAAGACCCCATTGGCAGAAAGGCCAAGATGTTGCCAAAGCATGAAGTTTTTACGCTAGTGCATGAATTAAATTTTCATGGATCTGACATTGTTTGCATGTTTCAGCTATCTAAAAAAAATCTCGTTCCATAGTTGGCCAATAATAGCCCAAGCGTATGATTTTTTTCAAAAGGGTAAGACAACTTGAATGAGTGCCGCAAATGTCACTATGGACTTCATTTAAGGCCTTCTCATATTCTTCTTGCTCGAGGCATCTTAAAAGAGTATCGTCTAGACCTCGTTTAAAAAGGATATCCATGATAAGAGTATAATGGGATGTTTGGTGGATAAAGTTTCACTTTTAGTTTTTTGACAAGTCAAGAGTGAGGGTGTTATCTTTCAGGTATGTATAAGTTTGGCCATAGCGAGAGAAATCATGCCCAATAAGACGATAGATAGTTTGGGAATCAGGACAATTATGAGTAGGGTAAAACAACTCTTCCACCAGGAATTCACAACGCTCTTGATTTTCCTGTGTCTGAAGTAGAGAAGCAAGTGTTGCCATGGCATCTGCTGCTTTGTTGTCGTTCCTTGGAATTTGATCAAAATTTATTTCTACAAAATACTTCTTGAAATCATCTACCATCTTTTTATAAGGCATTAATTTGTCATTCTTTGTTTGGTAATCATCATTAATTTGATTGATGACAAGCTGAGAGTCTCCAAAGACTTGAAGTTGTGTATTGTTCCATTCTATAGCCATTTTGATATCTGTAACCAAAGCTTCATATTTTGTTGTGTTGTTGGTGCATGGAAAGCTTAATTTGTACACTTTTGGGATTGTATGACCTTGTGTTGTGATGAACAGAATGCTTGCTCTTGATCATGATGTGCTCCATTATTGATGCTTGCTCCTGGACTAATATTCAAGTGATGTATTATAAGATATGGATCTAACCCTAGAATGTCTGCATATGACTATCTTTTGATTTGCCGCTTTTTGAAGTTCCAAATATTTTTGCCTTTCTAGTTCTGATAGAGAAGTTGTTGGATATAGATCAGTTGTGCCAATGGTAACTGCCTTTGTTGGTTCTATCAAGATAGATGACCTTTCTTGATAAAATTCAGGTAAGGTGTCAAATCTCCCATCTTCCAGCACCTGTAGGAGGTTTTCACCATTAGATGTGTCCTTTCTTTTTACTTTTTCTCGGTCTAATGTTGCCAATAAATGGTTTTCAGCATTAGACCTGATATTGTTTTCTTTATTTTCACTTTTACGACTAGGAGATTTGGCACCCACTTGATTGGAAGATGCACTCGCAAAATTCTCAGTGAAAGTTGTTGTGGGTTTGATTGTATCAAGATATAAGGATATGGAATGGTCATTAGGAAAAGTATCAATGGTAGTATGTCTTTCATTTTCCCAGTCCATAATTTCAAGGTGGATTAGAGGTAAGGGGTCCTCAAGTTAAGATGTTTCGAGGGTATTTAGGGTCATGGTAGAGATGTCAGAGCTTTCAATATGGATTTCAATGTCTAGAACAATACTCTCATCAAAATGACCTCACACAAGTAGCTCCTGATTATCCTCGATTAAGTCCAAGTCAATCGAATGTGATTCTAATTCAAGTAGGCTAGTTCCTAATGCTTGTCTTGCATACGCATGAACTACATCAACACCTACATCTGCTTCTTCCCTTTCAATTTCAATTTGCTCTTGTTTATTTTTCCATGATAGTGAATATTCTCCATTCCCTCGATCTCTTAGCTGCATTTGTTTTTCCATGCTTGACAGAATTGAGGCAAATGATTGTTCTTTGGATTGTGTGCTTGGAGATGATGTCTCTCTATTATGAGGAACAATGACCTCTTGAGCTGGTTTCAGATTATTATGGTACCGTAATGGATTTGAGTCTATTGAGATCATGATTTCTTGCCCATTGTATGGAAATTTCAGGCACTGATTATATGTAGATGGAATAGCATGTATGTCATGTATCCATGGTCTTCCCAAGAGTATGTTGTATGATAAATCAAAGTCTAGGACTTTGCATGCTATGTCTTTCTATAAAGGTCCTACTCTAATGGGTAATATCACAATTCCTTTGGAGGAATGCTCTTATTCATCACATGTTTTGAATGTGATCTTTCTCCAGGGATCAACTGCATCTTCAAAATAACCTAGAGCACAAACAAGACTTAATGAGAAAATGTTTAAGCCAACTCCCTCATCTATTACGACATGTTTAACGAGCGTTCTATGAATGAGGAATTCAATTTGCAAGGGAGCGTCATGGGGATGTTGCAAGGAATCAATGCTTGGACATGAAGGAGATGGGCTTTGAATATGATCCTCTGAAATAGGTTTGATGGCCATTATGGATATCCCTTGGGGAACTTCATCCTTGGGTGTATTGTTTGGTGAGGATGCTATGGAATATTCTTGCAAGTTTCTAAGATGTGCAAGAATAGATGCCTTTGGAGATTCAATTTTTTTATGGGGGGATGAGCCATTATTAGACATAGGTGCACGATTTTGATCTTCCTCAGCAAAATCCTTTAGGGATCTCTTTAAGAGTTGCATAAAAGAGCCACCTTTCTTTGGAGATGCATTTGAATCCTTGTGAGGTTTTGACATAGTTGGCTTTTGATTTTGGACTTGTTTGATTTCTCTAATATGTTGGCTTGTTATGTCTTCTTCTTGTATTGTGCTTTGGTATTCCATGTTTCCATGATCTTCATCTATTTCGAATGTTTATGTTTATGTTTCTGCAATCGTACGCCTTTGTGTTCTAGTTAAAATGGGCATACATGTGTTCTGAATGTTTTGCGAGGTTTAAATCTTCTATAATTTGTCGTAATAAGTGATCAATTCTTGAGGTAAAAATTATAGATGGACAAGACACGAAATGATCTTTTCAAGTATTTTCTTGTTTACAAGTTTTTCGATCTTAGTTTTGGAGTGCAAATTTTGTGATTTTTGATATGACCAAGTTCAATAGGAATGATATATCCTATGATAGGGATAGAGGTTAATTTAATCAAGCATTGTAATTTTGTGATAAAGGATGATAGATCTTGATGAGAAACTATGTTTGAACGATCAGTTTATCAAAGAAAATATGATGTTGCACTTTAAGATGTTAGATCTTGAACTTGTTGGAGGTGAATACTTGAGAACCTTTAGCATGTCTAGTCTTGAGTTTGTTTTGATAGAAGATAACTTGACTGAGTGACCCGAGAAGATGACCTAGTCTCTATGTTTGACTGTGTGAGAAATGGGTTGTTTTTATTTTCTGATTTCGGTGCAGTTTACCAGAAACGCTAACAAAATTACCATAAACGTTGCTATATTGACCAGAAACACTGACAAAATGACCATAAACACTGCTATACTGACCAAAAATGCTAACAAACAGACCAGAAACGTTGAGGAACAGACCAGAAACATTGTTATACTGACTAGAAACACTGATAAACTGATCAGAAACATTGAAGAACAGACTAGAAATGCTGAGGAATAGACCAGAAACGTTGTTATACTAACCAAAAATGGTATTCTACAATGCAATGTCTCTAAAGTTAAAAATGGTGATGTTTAGACTTAGCAAATTTGTTGTTTGAACTTAGGAGATTGTTATTTTGACCCAACTTTGTGATTTTCAGACTCAGATAACTGATATTTAGACCTAGCAAGTGCAAACTAGGAGATCTAGTGTGGAAACATGAGAAAATTGGCATTCAACCCAAAAGAGTTGTTGATTAGACCAAGGGAGCTGACATTTAGACCAAGAGAGTTGTTGTTGAACTAGAAACTTTGTTGTTTAGATTAGAAACACTACTGTTTAGACCAAGAGAGTTGTTGTTTGAATTAGAAACTCTGTTGTTTAGATCAAAAAATCTACTGTTTAGAATAGGAGAGTTGTTGTTTGGACTAGAAACTCTGTTGTCTAAACCAGAAACTCTACTGTTTAGACTAGGAGAGATGTTGTTTGGACTAGAAACTTTGTTGTTTAAACTAGAAACCTTTTTGTTGAGACCAAGAGGGTTGTTGTTTGGACTAGAAACTCTATTGTTTAAACTAGGAACTCTGAAGTTTAAACTAGTGATGTTAAACTTAGACAATGGTTATTTTGACCCCAAGAGTTGATGTGTAGACTGAGAAAATTGATGCTTATACCTAGCAATCTCAACCTTGGAGAGTTAATGTTGAAATATGAGAAAGTTAACATTCATACCAAGAGAGCTGACGTTTGGAGTGAAAGTGTGACTATTTGGACCAAAAGAGCTACTATTTGGACCAAAAGAGATAATGTTTGGACTGAAAGTGCGACCGTTTGGACCAAAAGAGCTACTATTTGGATCGAAACAACTACTATTTGGACTGAAAGTGCGACTGTTTGGATTGAAAGTGTGACTGTTTGGACCAAAAGGGCTACTATTTGGACTAAAAGTGCGACTATTTGGACCAAAAGAGCTATTGTTTGGACTAAAAGTGTGACTGTTTGGACCAAAAGAGCTACTGTTGGGACTGAAAGTGTGACTATGTGGACCAAAGGAGCTACTATTTTGACTGAAAGAGCTAATCTGATGTGAAACTTGTAAATTTGACAATTTGAAGTTTGAGTTTGCAATGTTTGTTGTATTTCAATGGATGATATCTTGACTTGACTTACAAACACAAAATTCATATTGTATTTTTGTCCCAAAGGATACATAAAGTGTATGTTCAAGAAGCTTTAAAGAAAGCCCAAGCTTTCATGGGTTTTGAACAATTGAAAACACATCATTCAGTCTATCCTAAGGAGATTGGCTTCATTATTAGTTCTTAGCCCACACTTGGTACCCTATCAGCTCACACAACCTTGTCACCCCCTAAAAGGCACTCGTGTTTTTGCCTTTGCGAGATCTAGTGGAGTCCTATTATGAGCCTAGCAATAAGGTCTCAAAAGGGGAGTTCGCACATACGCTCAAGAGGGACATATGGTGAGTGTCTTAACGAGGAATTCTTCCCCCTCCATGCACTAAGAATTTAATAATGTTTGAAGGTAAATCAGGTAGCTTCTAATTTTAATTAGAACTAGTAAGGGATCTGTTTGGTGCGTCAGGGTATAAACTCAATTAAGAGGTCTCCCAGCCTTGAAAACCAAGGTTTGATATACCTAAAGGTACAAAGGAGAGATATTCTTGAGCACTATCATTGACTTGATTTTCATCAAATCACGTTTATTTTATAGTGGGTTGGAGTAGTTGGTATTAGTTATTCCCACTTGGGTCGTTCCCCTCTCATCGGCCTTAATGGCTTTGGCCTTATAGGCTCCTCGGGAGGGCAGGCCCGCTAAAGATATGCACTATTGAAAGAAAAAGATGAGTCTAGCTTTCTGATCACCTAAGAAAGGTGAGAGCATACTTGCCTATCATCAAAACCACATAAGACATGTTTTTTCATTTCCATTGTAATTAGTCTATGTGCCTAATTTATCAAAAATAGGTGCAAAATTTTGCGGCTGCAAACAAAGTTAGTAGTTTATATTGCATTATTTGACGATGAAATGGTTTATGACTCTGGTCTTTCACAGTGAAATAAGTACCTACAAAGCCAACAAACTACAAATTAGGTTCGAGAAAATGACAGTCCAAAAGCAGAAATAAGAAATGCAAAATACAACATTAAAAAAATCAATGAAAAACTGAAAATGCTATCAAATTGACCAATAACACCATCAAATGTGCCAAGAACGTTGTCAACTTGACCCAAAATGCTATTATGCACACCAGAATTGTTGTTGAATTGCCCAATAACGCTGCAGAATTGACCAAAAACGTTGTTAAACCGACTGAAAATGCTATCAAAAATACCAAAAATGCCACAAAACATACCAAAAATGCTACGGTACAAACTGAAAATGCTAAAATAGAGAAAAACATAAAAACAAAGTTGAGAAATCTATTGAAATGTGGCGACTGATTAGCAAAGTACTACACTCAACATGTATCCTTGCTGGGGTCCAAAGCTGGGCCGGGCCAGGGCCCGGGCAGGGGTTCGAGGGCGGCATCCCCCGAGAAATTTTTTTTTGTCATTTTTCATTGATGAAAACCAACATTGTAATAAACCCCTAAAAAAGCCAACTTTGTTTGTTGCCCTAAAAATGCATGTTATAAGCGGCTGGGATGCTTAAGGAATTGTAAGGTTGATGTACTATTTTTGCTGGATAATAAGAAAGATTGGACGGTTGTGTATGGTGGATGTAACCCATTCTGGGTGAACCACATTAAATCTCCGTGTTATCTGTGTCCTGTTTTATTTCTTTATCTTTTGTATTTAAATCTGCATATAATTGTTAGTTCATATTTGCTTCGGATCTGCTTGAAACCCTAACAATTGGTATCAGAGTGAGGTTTTCTGTAAATTGGCAGGACTTTCAAATTTGAGTGGGAGCAATGGAGGATTCCAAATTCAAGGTTGAAAAGTTTAACGGCCAGAATTATCAGTTATGGAAAATGCAGATGGAGGATTACCTGTATCAAAAGGATTTGTGGCGGCCATTGGAAGGAAAGGCAAAGAAACCGACCACAATATCAGATGAAGAGTGGGACATTTTAGATAGAAAGGCACTGGGATCCATTCGATTGTGCCTTGTGTCATCTGTAGCATTTAATATAACAGAAGCAAAAATGACTGTAGATTTGATGGCAACATTGGCTAAGTTGTATGAGAAACCCTTGGCTTCGAATAAGATATTTCTTATGAAGCGTTTGTTTAATTTGAAAATGAGTGAGGGAGGATCTGTAGCGGAGTACTTAAATGAATTTAATACAATTACCAGTCAATTGTCTTCGGTAAAAATTACCTTTGCAGAAGAGGTTAGGGCTCTATTGATTTTATGTTCTTTGCCAGAAAGCTGGAATAGCTTGGTTATGGTTGTAAGTAACTCTGTCTCTGGTAAAAATACTTTGGTATTTGATGATATTGTTGGTGTTATCCTAAGCGAGGAAATGCGAAGGAAAAGCATAGGTGAGACTTCAACATCATCGGGTAGTGTTTTGAATGTGGAGAACAGAGGAAGACCAAAGGAAAGAGGAAAAGGCCCTGGGAATGAGAAGTCACGAGGGAAGTCAAAGAAAGGATGCTCTCAATCTAGAGGAAAGAAAGATTGTTGGTACTACGGAAAGCCTGGTCATCTAAAGAAAGACTGTTGGTCTCGGAAAAACAAAGAAGGAGA
Organism: Cryptomeria japonica; assembly: GCF_030272615.1. Classification (NCBI taxonomy): domain Eukaryota; kingdom Viridiplantae; phylum Streptophyta; class Pinopsida; order Cupressales; family Cupressaceae; genus Cryptomeria; species Cryptomeria japonica. The sequence goes on from NC_081407.1 coordinate 977,048,357, forward strand.
CAAAAATGAAAATGATAGTAAGGAAGCTAATATTTCAAGTAATACTTTACAAGATGCTTTAATCTTATGTTTGGATAATGTTAATGATTCCTGGGTAATAGATGCAGGGGCTTCATTTCATGCTACACCCCATAGAAAATATTTTCTAGATTATGTTCTAGGTGATTTTGGACAGGTATATTTGGGTGATGATGAGCCCTGTCAAATTGTTGGAAAAGGAAAGATAAAGATCAAGTTGCAGAATGGTAATGACTGGTTTCTGCAGGAGGTAAGACATGTTCCTAATTTAAGAAGAAATTTAATTTCTGCAGGGCAACTAGGTAGTGAAGGTTGCATAGTTACCTTCTCAAACAATATGTGGAAGGTCACTAAAGGATCATTAGTAGTAGCTAAAGGTGCGAAGGTAGGCACATTATATCTGTGTGCTGGTAACACTTACTCTACCTTAGCTGTAACAAATAAAGTTACTACAGGGACAACAACAATAAATGTTGCAAGAACATATTCAATAATGTGGCACCATAGGCTTGGGCACATGAGTGAGAAAGGGATGAAAATCCTTCACTCCAAAAATCTATTGCCAGGACTAAAGAAGATTGATTTAGAGTTCTGTGAAAACTGTGTTTATGGTAAACAAAAAAGAGTCAGATTTCTCAAAGTTGGGAAAGAGAAGAAGAGTGAGAAGTTAAAGCTTGTACATTCAGATGTATGGGGACTGGTTCAGGTATCATCTCTTGGTGGCTCTTGTTATTATGTTATTTTTATTGATGACTCAACCAGAAAAACATGGGTATATTTCCTAAAGAAAAAATCAGATGTTTTTAAAACTTTTAAGAAATGGAAAGCTTTGGTTGAGAATGAGACAGGAAAAAGGTTGAAGTGTCTCAGATCAGATAATGGAGGTGAGTATTGCAGCAAAGCATTTGAAGATTACTATTCCTTAAATGGGATTCGAAAGCAGAAGATAGTTCTAGGAACTCCACAAGAAAATGGTGTGTCAGAGAGAATGAATAGGACTATCATGGAATGTGCGAGGAGCATGAGATTGCATGTTGGATTGCCCTTACATTTTTGGGTAGATGTTGTACATACTGTTGTCTATTTGATAAATAGAGGACCTTCAACCCCTTTGGATGGTGGTATTCCAGAGGAGGCATGGACTGGTAAAAAGGTAAATTATTCTTTTCTAAAAACTTTTGGTTGCGAAGCTTTTGTCCATGTTGATAAAGAAAACATAACCAAGCTTGATGCTAAATCTCAGAAATGTACCTTCATTGGATATGGGATAGATGAATATGGCTATCAGTTATAGGATTTTGAAAATAAGAAAATAATTAGAAGTAGAGATGTTATATTCAATGAGAAGGTTATGTATAAAGAACAGATGCAGGAAAAGAAGCATGAACAACACAAACAAGAATATGTGGTGTTGGATGAGATTCTTGAAAATGAAATGCCACAGGTACCTGATGCTCAGCAACAATAGATTGTCCCACAAACTCCTACAAGTGTTAGACATTCTATGAGGACAAGTAGACCCCCTAAAAGATTTTCTCCTTCTTTGTATTCTATTTTATTAACGAATTCTGATGAACCAGAAGAATATGAAGAAGCAATGCAGGTAGATGCCAAACAACAGTGGGAGCTAGGCATGAAAGAGGAGATGGACTCTTTGATGAAAAATAAGACTTGGGACTTAGTCCCTTTACCTGCAGAAAAATGAGCCTTGCCTAACAAATGGGTTTATCAGCTGAAGGAGGAGGAAGGAGGTCAGAAAAGATATAAGGCCAGACTTGTGGTAAAAGGTTTTGGATAGAAAAAGGGTATAGATTATGATGAAATATTTTCTCTAGTTGTAAAAATGACTTCAATTAGAACTATACTTAGTTTTGTGGCTGCAGATGATTTACATCTTAAACAATTAGATGTCAAAACAGCTTTTCTCCATGGAGATTTGGAGGAGGAAATTTACATGTTGCAACCACAGGGATATGAGGTCAAAGGTAAGGAGAACTTGGTGTGCAGGTTGAAGAAAAGTCTGTATGGCCTAAAGCAAGCACCCCGACAATGGTATTTAAAATTTGATAGTTTCATGGGTGAACATGGATATCATAGATGTCATTATGATCATTGTGTATATTTTAAGAGATTTGATAATGGCAGTTATATTATCTTGTTGCTTTATGTTGATGACATGCTTGTTGTTGGGTCTAACATGCAACATATAAATGATCTTAAATAGAAATTAGCCAAGTCATTTTCTATGAAGGATTTGGGTGCAGCTAAGCAAATTCTCGATATGAGGATTACACGGGACAGGAAAAATAGAACCTTAAATTTGTCCCAAAGTGAGTATATAAAGAAGGTGTTGAAAAGATTTAACATGCAGGATGCAAAAGCAGTTAGTACACCTTTGGCTAGTCATTTCAAATTGACTAAGGAGATGTGCCCAAAGACACATGAAGAGGTTAATAAAATGTCTAACATCCCGTATTCATCAGTTGTTGGCAGTTTGATGTATGCAATGGTATGCACAAGGCCAGATATTGCACATGCAATGGGAGTTGTGAGCAGGTTTATGAGTAATCCGGGTATGGAACATTGGAATGCTGTGAAATGGATTCTTCGGTATTTGAAAGGAACTACTACGAAGGCATTATGTTTCAAATGATCTAATGCTTCTCTAAGTGGATTTGTTGACTCTGATCTGGCGAGTGATATTGATTCACGAAGGAGTACTACAGGGTATGTTTTTACTATAGGGGGAACTGCAGTCAGTTGGGTTTCTAGGTTGCAAAAGGTTGTTGCACTTTCAACCACTAAAGCTGAGTATGTTGCTACTACAGAAGCCAGCAAGGAGATGATTTGGTTGCAATGTTTTCTGGAGGAATTGGGTAAGACACAAGAGGATAGCTCATTGTATACTGATAGCCAGAGTGTCATTCATCTTGCAAAGAACTCTGCTTTTCATTCAAGGACAAAACACATTCAGCTCAGGTACCACTTCATCCAGACTGTTTTGGAGGAGGGTCAGTTACGGCTTGAGAAGATTCACACAAGTGAGAATCCTGTCGATATGTTCACAAAGGCAGTTCCACAGGAGAAGCTGATTTCTTCATCAGTTTCTATTGGTCTTCTTGATTGATAATTGTGGAATTTAAACCAGTCAAGTCCTAGTGTTTTATCTAGCGGATGTTGCATGTACAGTGGTGTCGTGTAGTATCAGTCTCCAAGTGGAAGATTGTTCGATGTGGAGCCTGATCAGTCTCCAAGTGAGAGATTGTTGAAATGTGGTGACTGATTAGCAAAGTACTATACACTCAGCATGTATCCTTGCCGGGGTCCGGGGCTGGGTTGGGCCCTGGGTAGGGGTTCAGGGGAGGCTGCCCTTGAGAAAAAAAAATTTGCCATTTTTTGTTGATGAAAACCGACATTGTAATAAAACCCTAAAAAGGCCGACTTTGTTTGTTGCCCTAAAAATGCATGTTATAAGCGGCTGGGATGCTTAAGGCATTGTAAGGTTGATGTACTATTTTTGCTGGATAATAAGAAAGATTGGATGGCTGTGTATGGTGGAAGTAACCCATTTTGGGTGAACCACATTAAATCTATATGTTATCTGTGTCCTGTTTTATTTCTTTATCTTTTGTATTTAAATCTGCATATAATTGTTAGTGCATATTTGCTTCGGATTTGCTTGAAACCCTAACAAAATCTCCCATAAATGCCATTTGAGGTGTCAGGATGCTACAATAGAGACCAAGAACGTGCTTTGGGAGCCTGAGGGGGCTAATCTGCACACCGAAAGAGCTAATCAACCTATCAATAAAATTTCCTGCAAGCAAACTTGTTAAAGATCAAAGGGGCTAGGCCCCATGGTGGGTGCCAATTAATGTGATGCTAAAAATGTGGTAAACAGAAGCAAGCATACACATATAATGAGACAATAAAAACATAATGGAAAGCTTAATTAAAAACTAAATTAAAGATGTGTTGGTAAACAGATTTGTTACTGTGAATTATCCTTCAAACTTGACCCTGTTCGCCCGAAAAGCAGTGACAATTGTCCCAACAATTGGAGAGATTGTGGTGAAGCCACAATCTTCCTCTGCGTTTGAGAGGGGCAGCTCCCTCGTATGATGGGGATTTTAGGATTTTTGTGTACTTTTAACCTGTAAGTACATAAAGGAGAAAACACAAAACTAAAGAGAGATAAAGAATAGAAACCCCAACAATAGACATACGAATACCAATTGAGATTTCACAATAGATAATGATTACGAAGGGGGATTTAAGCACAATATAAGTTTTGACTTGCAATGATGATAAAAGAAGGGCTACAATATCAACATACGAAGAGATAAATAACTCTAGCATATCCAAACTAGGATACCAAAGCTTGATAATGTTTCACTACATCAATTGCATGAATCATAAGCATTCCAATAGATGATAAATAATTTGCACATGGACAAAGATACCACTAATTTGACACACAAAAAATCAGCAATAATAACTCAAGAAGAACATATAGAACATACGAACTAAATGCACATCCTTTATTACTTCTATGAAATTATACAATCTCAAGAACTCTTTTGTACAAAGTGCAAAACCAAAAGTCATCAAACTAGTTCTTTAAGAATTTCTCCATAGTCTTCCCCTTTGTAAGAGTCTCTCATGTTACAATGCAAAATCCTTGTATTTATAGGCTTAGAGAAAATAACTACCTCATAACCAACTCATAACCACTTAGGATATAACTAACTAAGTTAGTCACTTAGGATAACTACTTAGAATAACCATTTAGGATAACTACCTTAAGTACTTAGGACAACTACCCAAATGATGATTTCTGATAACTACCTTTTAGAAACAAATTAGGATTTACGTTGCTTATCTAGAAATAAGGTCCATTCTCTAACATTCACTTACAATGAGTGACATGAGTTAGTTTTAATAAAGTGTGACTAACAACTTCTAATTTTGGAAAAAGGACCAAATCTTTGACATTGTTGAGGTAGTTTTTGATATCCATCTATTCCATTTTTCTTTGTAGCCATATCACTATCAACTCTATGAGCAAATGATCTTGAAGATTTTCATAATGATGAAAAGTTCTTTGCTTGCACCACAAAGTGTCCTCATATATTGAAAAATTTAAGCCAACAACCTTCAGCTCTCTTTCTTCTTCCTTTGAAAGCATCCAAAAATGTAGGCTTGAAAGCTATCATATTGGAGATTGCATCATGACATGATCCAGTTGTAAGGATATTGTTTGGTTATCGTAAATTTTACCACTCCCACACTTAGAATAGAAAATTCAAGTCCATCAAGCTTGCTATGATCCTCCTAAGGATAAATGCAAAGCAATATTCGATTGATCAAAAAGAAGTCATCATATACAAAATTTATCACCATCCCATTCAACATCTCGACTGATTACCTATTATCATTATCATGTGTTTCTTTCTCTTCTTTTAGTTTCACTCATTTGATATCAGTTTCTACTCTCCAACATCCTTAATTTGGTCAATGTCTCCATTCTTTGCTCGCACATTGCATTTGTTTGTGGGTTCCTAAGGCCATTTCAACCTCTCAATTTTGAGCATATCGTGCAATCATTGTTGACTATGAGATGGTATTGTCTGGAGGCATCTTTCAAATGGTTCACATGCTATCTATCATTCCACATTTTACAAACATGTCGATCAAATATTTACAACAACAACATCTGATAAAAATTCCCCATTATTATTCTACTTTTGTGGATGTTCATAACCCTTTCCAAAGTTCTCATTTTACAGAGGTAGATAGGATGTAGGCAACTGTTGTGGAGTTTGGCATTATACCCACCACCTACGTCTTCTTGAAAGTTTATATAGCCTTTTCAACACATGCATTTTGTACAAATCTTTCAACCATTCCCTTCCATTAGATGACATCTCTTTGAGACTCACTGTCAAAAAATTCAGGTGCATTGTGAATGGTTCCATATTTTACATGTGTGTCTAGCAAACTTCGCGACCTCTTAAAACCTTTCCAACAATTTGTTGTCACTATCATCTCATGACCACGACCTATAATGAGATGATATCTATTTGAATAATTCTTCTAAAAATCTCTATACCCACTATGCTTTGATGGGCATCCATACCTATTGCAGTTGCTTCAGAGAATCTTTTCAACAAATCCCTTTTGTGAAAGTCTCGTTGTTACCATGTTGCAGCAATGATCCATTCCTTGCTTCAAAGTTTCTAAAGCATTTTCACCGAATTCATATTCTATATGTATTGCGAGCATGGGGGTTAATGGGGCCACATTCCTTTCTGAAGTCTTATGTCGCCATTCACAAGTCATTTATATGCTTCTGCATATTGCATGCAAGCTTCGCATGGAAATATTATGGAATCCGATCTTCAAACTTTCAATTTCCTTTCAAACTCTTAAAGATGATTCATCAAATCTCTTTTGAACGCATACTCAAGGTAGTTATAATAACTACCTTTCTTTCAATATCTATAGTTTAGAGATAATTCACAACAAAAATGGGCAACTTTATTATGTTGCGCAAAACACCAATGCTTATTCAATTTGCGTTTGTTTGTAGAATTGGTAGTCATAATAACTACTTTCTTTGAGCCATCGGGTAGTTATAATAAGTGCCTTCCTTTGACAACTTTCTCTTCTTTCCAAAACCTCCGACATACTCAACACTATATCCTTCGGTATTTAAAGCTCGACCTTAAACTTTCCATCATCAACTTGATTGTTAAATGGAAATAGAGACTCTCCTAGAGTCTTCAGTGATTTACCAAAGTGCACTAACTTAGTGATGTTGTCTTCATTATTGAAAGCCTTGGTAATCATCCACATTGATCAGTCTTTTTATATTATCGACAGCTTCAAATACTTATGCAACTCAACAAAATGGCCGATCAACTTTATTTCTTTGGTGATTAAAGGTATTTTGACAACTTAGCACAATGGCAAATGATGATACATCTTCACAAGCTTCACAATGTTGGCTAACTTGTCTTTATTACCTAAAATGAAGACTTCAAGCAAGAAATAAGATCGATAACTTAATTACTTGTTCCAACATGTCAATTTCTCCTTTGTCATGAATGCTACGTCTGTTTGATTTACATGGGCGATTTTGAACACTTTGGCAATCAAGTGCAAAGACCAATGTCAGATATCCATCATCATGAGAGGTTTTCATGAAACTTTGTCGAGTATTTATGTTACTTGAAGAAGAAGTCGATCCAAAAAATATATTATGTGCATAGCCACCAGTGCCACCAAAGAGGACGTGAGAAAATTTGCAGATTTTCATTTTTAATTCACCACTTGCCTTTGCCTAAAACCATTTTACCAAGTGATTCATGCAATGAAGTTTTAAGGTAGTTTAAGAATTAGTTATAAAGGGTTAGTATATTGCGGGAGGGTATTATATATTTGTTGGGTGGGAGGGAATGATAGCGGGGTGGGTGGGGGGAGATAGAAGGGGTCGAGTGGGGCCCCAAGGTGAGTTCTGGATCGACTGTTGGTGCTCCTCGATCTCTAATTGTTGCTCGTGTTGCTTCATTAGTAGCATAATCATAGTCTGTTGGTATAAATTCTATGTACTGTAACTGGATCAACTACTTAATCAACTCACTCAACAGGTGGCTCTTTCATTCCTGTTGCTAGCCCATGAATCGGTAGCTATGGAACTGCTATTGGTGATCATGGGGCAATAGGTTCTATGCTAGTCACTATATCTCCATTTGTAACACCTGGCTCTTTCGCATCTATCATGATAACCAGACTCTCGATCATGGGCACCACCATGGTGGAACAGGTATTAGTCACCACCGGGTGGAGACCCGAAAAATGACCACTGCTTATTTCATTTATCCTTGGCATCTTCACTCCATCAATAACTTTTGAAAGTGCCACAAGTTGTTGATAGTGGACTCTTTTTCTATCTGCTCTTTCAAAACTGAAACAATCTTGCCGATAATATTAATAAATTGAACTTTTGACAACTTTAGAAACTTGAGAAAAATCCTCGACAAATGAGTGATTTATAATAACTAACCCTTCAGAATTGGAATGCATCGGTATTTTGACTTGTTTGGACAACACTCATCAATAATGAGGATTATTTTGGCAAGTAGGAAAGAAGGATAATAAATCATAACATTTCATCTTAAAACCCCTCATTTATAACTTCTTCGGCCATCAAATTATTAGTTCAAGGATTTTAACACAAAAAGTTTAAAGTTTAACCTAAAAATTTTAAATTTTTAATTGTTTGAAAATGGAGCTAACAAGATGCAAACCATAAGCCTCCCTTGAAATGTCCCATTTTCCTCTATTATTGAGGACCTTGAAGGTGTTGGATTGTTTGGCTCTCAACGGAGCAATGACCTCCAAAGTGACAAATCAAGAGTTGAGTAGCTACTTGATCATGATTGATTATGCAAATGATATGAAATGCATGATCTAAGAAACTAGATTAACATGCTATGATTAATCCAAAAAGATAATTACTATATGATTGAAATAAAAATTTCCTATAGTAATGATGCCAAAACTATGGATGCAAGGGCTCCTTATTTCTCTAAAATGGAGGATATTTATAGGAATTCCAAGGCCAAAGCTGAGGTGGCAGGAATCGACGGTCTAGATTTAATATGAAGATATCAAGGGTCAAGATTGAGGAAGTTGGAGAAGAGGTTGGAAGGAGGGACACTTGACATCTCTGTGGTGACAAGTGTCAAGGAGCCTTTCTCATGAGAGGGAAAGTGTCCTAGGGATGAGACATTTGGCAAAAGTGTCATGTGTCTTAAGGGGAGAGTATCCACACCATAGGAGGTTAGGATATGCAAGATAGGATAGGGTTAGTTAGACCCTAGGATTAGATAGAATGGGTTAGGTTAGGGGATGGTTAGGTTAGGTGGTTAAAATTTAGGAGCCATGTGCTCATTTGAATTTAAAAATTCAAATAATTTGAAAAATGGTAATTAATCTCAAAAAACTCGAGTTTGTTAATTTTAATTAGGGATTAGAAGAATTGATTTTAAATGGAGGGGGGGGGGTTAATTAATTTGGATTAATTAATCAAAAGGGATATGAAATGAACTATATAAATAAATCATGTAGATTTATTTACTAGTAGATGAATAAGGGAATTAATCAAATTTGCTTGCAAATTCGATTAATTGGGAAGGGGGATTAATTAAATAACTACATATTTAATTAATTATCTTCAGATTATTTTTAGGTGTATACATATTCAATAATAGGTTACCAACAATACTAGTATAGTTGATGTTCTCCCATAATGTAATCAATGAATCAATAGACAGATGACTGTAAGTAGGCTAAAATATTACAAAACAAAGCCGAGTGAATTGGATTCTTGTCATATATAAATATAACTGTCCAACTTAGTATATAAATTACTATCGAGAAATCCAAAGCATTTCCAAGTTTTCTTAAAGACATAAACCTCTAAAGATACATGCTAACTTAAGCAAACAAAATGCCTACTATATAGATTTAATTGTTTCTATGCTTGTGGTAGCCAGCTTTTCTATCATCTGCAAAACACAACATGACAAGTAAACCAATCCTTCTCCAATTCTCGTTTAAGGGTAGCCGCGCGCACACACACACACACACACACACACACACACACACACACACACACACACACACACACACACACACACATATATATATATATATATATTTATTTATATTTATATATATATATATATATTTATATATATATATATATTTATATTTATATATATATATATATATAAATATATATATATATATAAATATATATATATATATAAATATATATATATATAAATATATATATATATAAATATATATATATATATAAATAAATATATATATATATATTTATATATATATATATAACTCCAATATCATAATTCAGGCATATACATAGATACTGCAAAAAATTTAAATCAATACCAGTAAAATTTGATGTTCACCTATAATGTAATCAGTGAAGCAATAGATAGACAATAGTAGATTCCATCAAGTTGAAACAAGCAGGCAG